>NC_045551.1:65958657-65996227 GCF_009769535.1 Thamnophis elegans
TTAGGGGCTGCCGGCCTCAGATAGAAAGTCCATATGGAGAGTGGTAAGGACAGCAGAGAAGATTATAGGAATCTTGCTTCCTGTTATTCAGGATTACTGCTTATAAGCACTACGGGCTTACAACTGAAAACATTGTTAGGGACCCACACATTCCCCACTTCACTGTCTATTTCTGTTGCTCCCCTCCAGGGAGGAGAAGGTGTTCTAGCAGGACTTCCCAATTCTGTAATAACTTGTTCCCTATGCCATACGTATAGTAAACTCCAAGATTCATTCTTTTGCCATATACTGTATGTATACATCCGAACCAGAGGTTCTCTTACTGCTGGTTCACTCAGGGATGCGCATCGTGCACACACTTACATTGTGCATGCTTATTCGTGTGTGTGCTTACTTTGTGCATGTGTGCACACTTGATGCTATTTTTATAAGGTTTCATCTGGCTTAATTTTAGTGCACGTATCTTTTATTTTTTTTGCTTGGTTCTCAGTTGTTTGACGTCAATGACTATATGGTTTCTGTCATAACTGCTAGTACACAAAAGTGAGATCTCCCTAGAGCATATGTACTTGTTGTACGCACACACACATTTTCATTACTTATTGGATCCTTAAGAGGCAAGCAATAAGTGATAATTATGAGCAACTCCATTTCATAAATACACTTGTTTATTGTTTGTTCGTTTGTTTTCATGCTAGAGATAAGACGGCATTTCACATTCCGGAATATTATTTCTGTTCCGACTTAACGTGTTAGGCGCTGCAAAAGTTTAACTGGCATCTCGATTCAAAGGTTCGAGTGAGTCACATTTCACGTTTTGATGTTCCTGGGTACTGAGAAACTTGCAGTCAGCATGTTTCAATGGTCAGGAGAATATAGCCTCCAGCAAGGTTCCCACTGTGGCAAAACAATATTTGTGTAGATCTTATGTTTTGGGGCAAAATCAAAAATGGGGGCTTGCAAGACCCTATAAGGACCTTTCCCTTCAACTGAGATTTTTACTGCTGAACAACAAGATTGGAAGTTATCTCAGAGGCCCATTTAACTTAACAATCTGTTCAGACAGGAGCCACAAAGAAAACCTCCCTAAAAATTCTTCCTCTTAACAGAGTTGAAAGGGACCTTGGAGGGCTTCTAGTCCAACCCCTGCTCAAGCAGGAGACCTGTATACCATTCTTTTCTCTTTTTTTTCTCTTTTAATTTATTTGTATGCCGCCCTTTTCCCTGAAGGGACTCAGGGCGGCTCACAACTCAAAGGGAGGGGGAAAAAAAACAAACAAAGTACAAAAACATAAAAACCATGCATAATTAAAAAAGCACAACAGTCATACCATTCGAAGTGGGGCAGCGAGTCTTTAGCCCAGGCCTGTCGGAACAGCCAGGTTTAAGGGCTATGCGGAAGGATTGGAGGGTGGTGAGGGTCCGAATCTCCACAGGGAGCTCGTTCCAGAGGGTCAGAGCAGCCACAGAGAAGGCTCTCCTGGGTAGTCGCCAGTCGACACTGGCGGCTGATGGAATTCGGAGGAGGCCTAGTCTGTGGGATCTAATTGGTCTACTTCCAGGCAAGTGGCTGTCCAGTCTCTTCTTAAAAGCCTCCACTGATGGTGCACCCACAACTTCTGTTCCACTGCTTTAATTATTCTACTATGAGGAAGAGCCCCTTAGTTTTAAGTTGGTTGTCTCCTTGACTAGTTTCCATCCATTGGCTCCTGTCTTCCCTTCTGCTGCTTTAGAAAACAGGTGACACACAAACCTCGTTTTTGCCAGCCCCCTCAAATATTGGAAGACTGCTGTCATGTACCCTTAGTCCTTGGTTCACTCTTGTATGATGCAGTGTCTCAGTGGCTAAGACACTGAGCTTGGGGATCAGAAGGTTGGCAGTTCAACGGTTCGAATCCCTAGCACTGCATATGGAGTGAGCTCCCGTTACTTCTCCCAGCTTCTACCAACCTAGCAGGTCGAAAGCACGTAAAAATGCAAGTAGAAAAAATAGGAACCAGCTTTGGTGGGACGGTAACAGCATCTTTTTTTTTAATCTATTTATTCATTTTCACATTCCATTTTACAATCACTTATATACAGGGTATTTGCTATAAAAGAAAAAAAAATAAAAATAAAAAAAAAATAAAAAAGAAAACACAACTCATCATTCACACCCCACCTGACACTTCCATCCTCCATACACCCCAATCTACCCCCCTCCAACTTTCCTTTCCTCCCTCTAACGCTCCCCTCCTACTTCTACCTTTCCCTTCAAACCTTCCTTCTCCCCTTACTCCACACACGCCCTCCTTGCATTCCCCTTACTCCTTCCTTACTCTCCCTCCTCTTTCCCTCTAACCTCCCTCCTTGGTGTATTCTTTATTCAAGTGTTGTATTTATATCTGATAAAAAGTAAAATAAACCAGGAAAAAAAAATCTAAAGAAAGAAAAGAGAAAAAAGGGAAAAAAAAGAACAACCGTATATAGTGCAATTCTTGTTCTATTGTGACTATGTTAACACCCACCCACCCACCCCCATAAATCCCATCCCTTATCCTCCGACTTCCCAGGCCCACACCTGGCACTGCCTTCTATCTAAAGTATCTTATGTTCGATGGATTAAAAATAAAAGTAATATATTAAAGGAAAAAAAAAACCAAAAAAAGAAAAGAAAAAAAAGAAAGAACAAGAACAAGAAAAAAGAAAAAAGAAAAAAGACAAAGAAAAAAAAAAACATCTTTGTGTTAAGCTCAGCCCCCCATCTTTAGCTATGCTTAAATAGTATAAGTCACTTCTCTCTATATTTTATTCTCGTCTCTTGCTTCTTTGTTATTTACCCCCGACCTCTGTAGACCTCTCCCATTCCTCTTCCTTAACCTTGTATTCAGATAAACATTTATCCAAATTGTATAGAACATCAATATACAATCTAACTCAAACATAATCCCTTCTATGAAAATTTAGCTCGTGGGATCATTCCACATATTCAAATTACTTTACAGAAGAATAATCAAACTTTCCCTTTACTTAACCTTAATTTCAAACAATAATTCAAAATAATCTGACCAAACTTCCCTTCTTAGTAAAATTTAAGCAGCGGGATCACGTATTACTTTACACAAAAATCAGTTTGCATTCTATCTTGAAATGATCCCGACCAGCTTCCCTTCTAATAGGATTTAAACAACGTAAATCATTCAGTATATACATTCAGTATCACCCACCAATATACGTAAATCATTCCGCATGCATTTTACCCTCATCCCTTGCTTCTCAAATATTTGCCACTATCAAATTTATGCAAACATTAGTTTAAAAATCTAGCTCAAATAATTTCACCAAGCTTCCCTTCTAATAAAAATGAAATAGCATAGGATCATTCCACAATTCAAATAATAGTTTCAGCAAGAATCAGTTTACCTTCTATTTTAAAATAATCTCTTCAAATTTCCCTTCTAACAAGATTTAAACAGCGTAAATCATTCTGCATGCATTTTACATATATACATTCAATATCACCCCACCAATAAATTCCGCTTTTTTCTGCGGAGAGAGGTCGCAAAACCCCCATTCAATCCACAACTTTAGTGAATATTTTAGAATGTCTAATCCTCAAACTCCGCTTTCTGCTTCTCCCGAAGGAGGGGGAGCTACCCCCTCCATCTGCAGCCATGTGGTCTGTTGCTTGCCTTCTCCTTCGGCTTGTCTCTCCTCTTTTCCAAGTGAATCAGGAAGTCCCGCCTTCAAGTCTTGTAATAGAAATCTCGAGCCTCCGAAACAAGATTGAACGAAGTCTTTGATTCTCAAATGGACCGTAATGCCGGCTGGGGGCCTCCCATTTATATTGAATCTGATGATTTCTAAGCTCTTTAGTAAAAAGGTATAGTCCCCTTCTTGCCTTTAACATCTGGAAAGGTATTTCTTTGAAGACAATCAAGTTCTGGCCCAGCACTCTCAAACTATTATGGTAAAATTTTTGCATGATCGGTTTCTGGATTCTTTTTGTGGAGAAATATATATTATGTCCCCTCGGGAGCTGTCGCTGTTCCGCTACCAACGAATTCTGGTGATAAATTTTCCGAATCTGCCAATCAAAGTTAAGTCCCGGCTTCCCACCGCATGGCTGAGGGCTTCAACAAAGGTCTGTTTCAGATTCTCTCGCTCCTTTTCCGCGGAATCCTCTGACTCTTATTGCGAATGCCTTCTTATTAAAGTTTATCATAACGAGCTGTTCTTGAGTGTCTCTAATTTTTTGTTGTAATATTTGAATATTAGTAGTCAAATTAGAATTAGCCTTCTCCAAACTTTCTAATTTATTCTCTAGTTCAGCAGAATAATCTGACAGGGCAGACACGGCTGCAAACGTATTCGCTTCATTTGGTCATTTTAGACTTAAATCACCATATAGCTCCAATACAATTCCGTAATTTCTTGTTTAAAAGCATAAACATTTGGAAAAAAAATTCCTGTATTAAGAATTCTCCAGTAGAGGGCGTAGGAGACAAGGGCTGCGATGCCAGTGTAAATTCTTTAAGTTCATTCACCGATTCTTTAGGCACATTTGTATGAGAGACGCTTCGATTTTGACCTGGGTGCCATTATAATAAACAAATAAACAGCGCTTTCGCTCCCCTCTGTTTCCAAAAAAACAAAAAAAAACACTAACCTAACACTAGATTACCCTAGCAGTTCGAAAAGCACGTAAAAATGCAAGTAGAAAAATAGGAACCAGCTTTGGTGGGATGGTAACAGCATTCTGTGCGCCTTCGGTATTGAGTCATGCTGGCCACATGACCACAGAGACGTCTTTGGACAGCACTGGCCCTTGGCTTTGAAACGGAGATGAGCACTGCCCCCTAGACTCAGAAATGACTAGCGCAAATGTGCAACCTTTACCTTATGAGGAAGTCAAGGATCTTTGGGTCAAGATCAGAGTTAGGTTTTGAGACTCAACAAAGGAAGCCTGTTCAGGCTTTCTCATTGGCTTCCATGGCTGGTCCTTCCTCATCAGTGGTGGGTTTCAAAAATTGTTCGAACCTACTCTTGGTGGGGTGGCCTCCTTTGTGGGAGTGGCTTGCCGCCCATGTGACCGGATGGGAGTGGCTTGCCGCCCATGTGACCGGATATGAAGATGCCGATGACACTTGTCAGAACCACCTTAAATTACCTCACACACAGCACTGGCATGCATAAGAATATGATGTAAACCTGTTTTTTTAAAGGCATCTTTGGTTTGCGTTAAAACAACTTCACCCACGCAATGTTCTGATTGCACCACAAAACGCAGTAGTCATCCTTACCTTTCACAGAGGCACTGAGTTTTATAAATATGAGCATGATAGTGTAGAACAATCATATCCAAGGACCAGTGGTGGGTTTCAAAAATTTTTGGAACCTCTTCTGTAGGTGTGGCCTGCTTTCCGGGTCCACTGGTGGAACCTCTTCTAACTGGTTCGGTAGATTTGATGAACCAGTGCTACCAAATAGGTGCGAACTGGTAGGAACCCACCTCTGTTCCTCATCCTAGCAAATCTTAATTCAAAAAGTATATACAATGTGAACATGCAATGTTCTGAGCTAAATAAACTGTCAACCATCCCATTGGCATATACAGCAAAATGGCATGTTATTTTACCAAGGGTATAACTTTACTGATAATTCCACATAGGACAGAAGAAGCAAAACCAGTTCTGAAGTTTTCACGCATGAAGCAGCATACATAAAGTCCCATTTTCTCCCCTGGTCCACACGACTGTCCATGTCCACCAATCAACAACAGTCAATTTGTTTTGGGAAATGGTCTGAGCACCTTGGAGCTTTCCTATGTCATTTGATCTGGGCAGTAGGACGTTGCCAGTTGCCAGTTGACTCTCTTGTATTCCACAATTCTCTCCTAAGCCTCCCTTGCATTCCAACCCCACCCTCCCCTTCCTTGTTTTGTGGTCTGGTTGCGAGCGGGATGCTTAGCGAGTCAGCCATGACACAAACACACACTTAAAAAATGGTATTTCCATTCAATCTGCAAGCTGGGTAGAACATTGCAACAGATTGAGTCGCTGATTATTGGAGCCATGTTCCAACCTCACAATTAGATTCCTCTACCCAATGTGAAATTTCCATTGTGACAGAGCAAGATGCCAAATAACCTTAATTATGCCCTGGAATAGTATTTTGTTGAGTAACTCATATTCCCGATAATTCTCACTTCTGATGAGATCTTTTCTCGTACTATTGCAAAATGCATGCCAACTGTAGCTACAAGGAAGATGCTAATGGAATCAGAAATAGTAATTTAATCACAGGCATTTGCATAACCTGCATGCCTTGTTCCTTTAAGCATATGCAGGCCAATAATGAGAGGTTAATTAGTAATGTAATTGTGCTTTATGGGGGTTTTGTGTCTCAGGGTACAATCTCCAAACAGACACTTTCCCAAGGAGGGTTTGAAGTTTAGTTCATCATTCCAAAAGGTAGAATCCTCCTTGTTTTCTCCTAAGTCAATGCAGAAACAGAAAGTTAGCCACTCTAACTTTCTGGCAGTTCCCTTTATTCATTTGAAAGTGAACAATTATCTGTACTCATCATAAACGGAATGTGTTATTTTTAAACAACCTACAAAATTGTGAATACATCACTGGAGGCTTCCAGCCATCCAATTTGAGTCTTAGCATACTGTATTCTAGAAGGACGTGGTGGCTCAGTGGCTAAGATGCTCAGCTTGTCGATCAGAAAGGTCGGCAGTTCGGTGGTTTCGAATCCTTAGCGCCACGTAACAGAGTGAGTTCCCATTACTTGTCCCAGCTTCTGTCAACCTAGCAGTTCAAAAGCAGATAAAAAATGCAAGTAGAAAATAGGAACCACCTTTGGTGGGAAGGGAACAGTGTTCCGTGTGCCTTTGGCATTCAGTCATGCCAGCCACATGACTGTAGAGAATGTCTTCGGACAGCGCTGGCTCTTCGGCTTTGAAACGGAGATGAACACCACCACCCTAGAGTCGGGAACAACTAGCACATATGTTCGAGGCGAGCCTTTACCTTTAAACTGTAGTCTAGCTCCTTTCTCCCTTGTCAGCAATTCACACACACACACACACAGACACACACACTCCTCAACCTATAACCATGAATTTAGCCATCATTCAAAGTTACAAGGAGAGCCGAGGTGGCGCAGTGGTTAGAGTGCAGTACTGCAGCCACTTCAGCTAACTGTTATCTGCAGTTCAGCGGTTCAAATCTCACCGGCTCATGGTTGACTCAGCCTTCCATCCTCCGAGGTGGGTAAAATGAGGACCCCGGATTGTTGTTGGGGGCAATATGCTGACTCTGTAAACTGCTTAGAGAGGGGCTGAACAACTCCCATTTAAACTGTCCTCCTGTACAGATTACTTCCCTCACCCAAATACCATGCCCTCCCTCCCCGTTTCATGGCAGCCGAAAAACAAGCAGCAAAGCAGAGGCTAACACTTGTGCCAAACGTCTTCCCTTTGAGAATGATAGTGGCCACTTTGCTCTTCGGAATGCAGCCGAAACTTTATTGTAGCCTTCCCCAGATCTGAACCTTGCAATAATCTTGTGTCTGAGCATTGCTGACTGCTTCTTTGCCCTCCTGGCTTCTGCTCTGCTACAGTATGAGTTGTCAGTTGTGAGCCCTTCCAGAGAGAGGTGTGTGCCTTTCCAAATCACATCCAATCAAGTTAATTTACCGCAGGTAGACTCCAATCAAGGTGTAGGAACATATCAGCAATGATCAAGAGGGGTGGGAGGCACATGAGCAAAATTTCAAGTGTTGTTGCAAAGGCTCTGAATACCTATGCCAATGTGATATTTTAATCTTTTTTTTCCCTTTTAAATAATTTACAAGCATTTCACTTTGTCATGATGGGGTACCAAATATAGATTAATGAGGGGAAAAAATGAATTTCAACAACTGTGCAATCAGGATGCATACAACAAAAACTGACCAAAGTGAAGGTCATCTGAATACTTCCTGAGTGCACTGTAGATACATTTTCTCCATGGCAATCTGTTGTGGCCCAGCAGGAGCCGTTGGAGCTGCCACCAGACTCCGACAGCGAGGGGCCCTATGAGTTGGCTCTGGAGGATGTGGAGGACCCTGGACAGGGTTCTGACTCTGAGCAGGGCGCAGAGAGGCTGGTTGGCCACCAGGAGGCGCCTGAGCCTTGGACCAGTGGGGAGGAGACAAGGGAGAGTGATCCGGACGCCAGAAATGAGTTGTTCCTGGATGCATGGCATCAAAGAGCCAATAGGCGTAAGGAACAGTTGCGCAGTTACAGGAGGTAATTACACTCAGCTGGTGGTCATTAGGCTCCTCTGCAGACTATAAAAAGACTGCTTGTGCACAAGTCCCTCTTTGCAGAAACCAACACAGGATCGAATGTTGGAGAACATTGTTAGAAGCTTGGCAGGCTGGATTGCTGCCAAGCCTTATCTGTGTTTCTTGCTGCCCAAGCTTGTCTGTGCTGGTTTGCTGCCAAGGACCTGTCTGTCTGTTAATTCAAATGCCATAACTTATCTTTGACTCGGAGTGTCCTTGGGTGTGGAACGAGGGGGGTCAGAACAGCAATCTATATTCAGAATGCTGAAATTAGGGGTTAAAAATACAGTACTGTATTCCTAATGCTAAGAATAGGAAATTAAGTTCCTAGTTTGGAACTTAAGTTTGGAAATTAAGTTCACAGGTGAGTTAAACAAATGGCACAATTTTATTTAAATTGCCAAATCGGATCCTGGAAACAATTTGAAACACCAGAACAAGTGATGTGGGTTCTGTTCAGAAAAATCCACCATATTTGTGAGTATGGCCAAGTAGACTTCCTGTATTGATTTTAAATTCCTAATGAAATGAATTCTTTTTTTCCTCAAATTTCTTTAAAACTCCATGTTTCATCACAGACAATTGGAAACCTGTTACTGAATGTTAAAATATTCATGATTGGGAGAGACATGGAAACCAATGTCAACCAATGAATAGGCACAACAACTAAGTCAGCCAATGGGAGCTTGAACATATCTGAATCTGTGCTGAGAATTGAAACAGAAACTAAAGCAGTCTGCTGCTCTGAGAAGTAAACTAGCAGTCTGTCTGGGCTTGTCTGCTAATATGAAACTAAATGCTTGTGTTTGCCTTGTATTTACTTGTAAAAACCACCTGTTGGTATTGTACATTTATTCATATGTTATTATGCATATAAAGAAGTTAAAGAATCCAGCTGAATCAGTTATCTGTGTGTGATTTCTGGAGTTGATTCTTCTGCAACAAACTCTGATAATATTGTGCCGAAAGAAAAATGTAGAAGTCATCTAAAAAATCACAGCAGATTATATACTGAAGGGTGTCTAGCAACTCACAACTATAGTACTTAAAATATGCCGAGTATCACATTCAGTTGAAAAATGAACCCAACAGAAGGTCAAATTGACCTCAAGATCCAAGCAGCAAAGAATTATTTTTGTAAGTGTAGAAGTGTTATGTTATGTTGCGGTTGCCCTTTTTATGTTACTAACTATTTTAATTGGCAAAGGGAAAGGAGAAAGCATTCTAGCACCTACTCGGGAGTCAATTTAATTTTCAGGCTCATTTTAACCAATTGCCCCCAATGGCTTATGTTTCCTTAGAATTCTGCAAACTTTGCTTTGCTCTCCCTGTTGTGTTTTTAATGCTCTATAAGCACCACATTTAGTACTTCTCCATATATTTAAGATATTTCTCAAGCACGTAGTCTTGAGTATCTGGATGTCGGTTGAGTATGCTGGTTGATTTCCTCCATGCAACGATACTCAAAGGGTTTGTCTTATGAGTTATACCAGACGAGAATACGCATATCACTGGAGGTCACATAGTTCTTAGATCTGTAATAGTCCTATATCCGAGAGCTGAGTAGGTAAGTTAGAAAGGGCCTTTCTTGAACCCCACACATTGCTGTTCTGGGGGTATGGAAATGTAAGCCAAGGTGTGTTTTCCAGCAACTTTTGGTCTCCTTCAAGCATGCCAATTTTTTTCATAAGTAGAGGGACTATCAAGTAATATAAACTGGTTTCACTCTTCCGCCCTTATGACCCAACACATCCTATTCAAGCAATCACAATGGCAATAGCACTGGTTCACCGACAAATGTGTGCTCAACAAAAGCGCGTCGACAAAACCGCGGGGAGAAAAGTGCGAGTTCGAAATCGTGCCGACAAATGAGCACAGAAGCGCGCGGACAACAGAGTGCTGACAGAAGCGCGCTCCAAACCTAACCCTAAAGGTAACTCAAAACGTAACCCTAAACCTAACCCTGAACCTAACCCTAACCCTAACCCTAACCCTAACCCTAACCCTCAGCCTAAGCCTAAGCCTAAGCCTAAGCCTAAGCCTAAGCCTAAGCCTAAGCCTAAGCCTAAGCCTAAGCCTAAGCCTAAGCCTAAGCCTAAGCCTAAGCCTAAGCCTAAGCCTAAGCCTAAGCCTAACCCTCAGCCTAAGCCTAAGCCTAAGCCTAAGCCTAAGCCTAAGCCTAAGCCTAAGCCTAAGCCTAAGCCTAAGCCTAAGCCTAAGCCTAAGCCTAAGCCTAAGCCTAAGCCTAAGCCTTACCCTTACCCTTACCCTTACCTTAACCGTAACAGCGCTTCTGTCGGTGCTCTTTTGTTGGCACGCCTTTATGGACGTGCTGTTGACGTCGCGGTTTTATCGCCGCAGTTTTGTCAGCATGCTGTTGTCGGGCGCGCATTTATATACTGCTTTATAGTGCTTAACAGCACTCTCTAAGCCTGTGATGGTGAACCTATGGCATGTGTGCCACCAGTGGCATGCAGAGTCCTCTCTGTGGGCACGTGAGCTTTCACCCCAGTTCAGTTCCACTGTGCATGTGCTTGTGCCTCCCGCTAGCCAGCTGATTTCCTGCTGTGCATCTGTGGGGTGCATGTGGGAGACAAACATGCATATGTGGGAAGGCCAGGGCACATGCAGGGGTTTGTATGCAAATGCTCAAGGGAGGAGCGCATGAGTGAACGCACATTGCATTATCTGGTAAGCCCATTCCCTCCCTCCCCAAGCTTCCATGTGGGCCCTGCACTTACCTGGCATGATTAACGGGCCACATGGAGACTCCTGGGAGGGGTGGCCATGGCCAGCCAGGGGTGGCATTTGGAGGTTCGCCAAACTAGGCAGAAACCTAGCTAGAGGATCTCTTGAAACCATGCAAACCCCCTCCCCCCAGTATCCCACCCCTGTGATCACCCTACATAAATCCTGTTTCTGTTTAACAGTTCCAGAGCAATTGAGTTTCTGTCTGGAGCTTGGACCTTTGAAATCTAGAGCTTGAAAAGAATGCTTCTCAGAGTGCCAGAGAAATCTCCATGGCACCCGGTAGGAATAACATTCCAGACCATCCCAATTCTGCAAAATATTTTAGAAGGGCTCTCCTCCCACCAAAAACCAAAGTTAAGGTCCCCCCACCCCTTTGTGAGCAAACTACTTCGTGCAAGAATTGGAGGGGAGAGCAAGTTTCGGGAAAACATTTGAACTGCTCGACAAAGCCAATTTTATCTGGCAATTACGCCCTTCAGGGCATCACTGGGACAATTTCTAATAGCTAGGTCTAAAAATTATAAATACGGATCAAGTTCTTAATCACGATCTCACTAATCAGTTCAAGGACCACTTTTCTAATTAGGCTTCAAGAGACGCTGCTAATTGTGTCCTTTTGAGATACCTCAATTAAATATACATCTATAATGCCAGGCACATTTGACTTATACCTTGTTTCAGCAGTATGTCATTTTTTAAAGTAGTGTTGCTGATTTATAAGCAATGTGACTTGATTTTCTGTCATTTATGTGATTTATAAATCAAGACTTTATATACTGTGGGTATTAAGGTCTGTTTTATGAATCCCAGTTTATTTGTTAAAGAAGACTGATTTAGTAGACAGATTTATTAATCATTGCTTGGAAATTCAAGCTGAAGTCTTGGTTTACAGTCTAACATTTACAAATGAGATGCTTAAATCAAATTCCAATTTATATATAATGGGTTCAGCTACAAGAGATGTGCAGGAAAGTCATACATCTGCTACCTGCTTCTACCTGAGGATACAAAAAAATAAGCCATGTTCATCTCGAGTCACTAAGTTATTACTAATCTAGCAGAAAATGAAGCTACTTTTAATCAAAATATCACCTGGGGGTAGAATCACCCCATCCTGGGGATCAGTAGTTTCCTTCACTTCCAAAAACTACAGCCTACATACTCTAAAGTTCATATTATCCTCTAAATTAATTTAGGCCCTTGATTAAGAAATTATCCCTAGGCCTCGCCAAATTAAAAAAAACCTGATATATAATAAATTATGCAGGTAGATCAATTGATAGAAATGGGTGGCACTATAGTTATAGAAACTCTTAGACTGACTTTTTCTTTCTGGTCTAAGTTCGAACAGAGAGATGGTGTCAGCCTCTGTTTCGCCACTTGCTTTTGGCTGTCGTTGAAATGGGGAGGGGGGAGGCCTGGTATTTGGGAAGGGAAGTTTTATTTTTTTAATTTTTTTTATTTTAAACACATAAACACATCAACAAAAACAAACACATGACTTAAAACAACATAGGAACAAGAAGTTCCATCATATATCATACAGCAGTTCCGTATCGGTTTCTTTACAGTTAGTAAAGCCGAGGTGGCGCAGTGGTTAGGGTGCAGTACTGCAGGCCACTTCAGCTGACTGTTAACTGCAGTTCAGCGGTTCAAATCTCACCGGATCAAGGTTGACTCAGCCTTCCATCCTTCCAAGGTGGGTGAAATGAGGACCCAGACTGTGGGGGCGATATGCTGACTCTGTAAACCGCTTAGAGAGCAGGGACGTGCAGTCACTAGAGGGAGGGGAGGCGTGGCCTCACCAGCCATGAGGAAAAGGAAAGAATTTTAATTTTTTTTAAAAAAATAATTAAAGCCAAGGTAGTTGCTACCAGATTCACAGTGACTTGGAACAGTGCTTTGTGTTAACCATAGGAGGAGGCCAGAGAAATAGGGGCCTCCTGTGCATAAGGAATTTTTCGCCTTTTAAGAGATAACCAAGGGTTAAAATGCGAAGAATTCCTTATGCAAATGAGGCATGTATTCTCTCGCCTCCTGTAGAGGGCATTTTTAGAGGCTTTTTAGAGTTCTCTGGGAGCAACTAGCTCAGTCTGACAGAGCTCTGCCCTTTCATGAGGGGAGGGCAGGCAGAAGCAGAGTTGAAATCGTCTCTGAAACAGCTGGAAAAGGTGCATGTGGGGAGGGGCGAGGAATTCAAAAAGTTTGATCGGAAGGCAGCAGGGGAAGGGGGGGTATGGCAGAGGAGCTGCTTTCAAGCCTTTGGAAAATATATCCAATCCAACTTCTGTGTTTGTTTGAGATAGATAGATAGATAGATAGATAGATAGATAGATAGATAGATAGATAGATAGATAGATAGATAGATAGATAGATAGATAGATTCCAGAATTCTTATTTGATTAAAATTTTTTAAAAAGGTTTTAAACTGTAAGAGACATAACTGCAATAACAGGAATATTTAATAGACAGAATATTTCCCTTGCTTATATCAGAATTAATAATGGGCTGTATTTCCATTTTGGCCTCTATAATGTTAACTGTTTTTCCTCTGAAAGGTAAGCTAATTCTTTTCAACATTTTTTTTAAAAAATTACTTTTGCGTAGTTTATGAATATTTGCAAAATTTCTGAATATTGTATGCATATCACCTCACCATTTTTAATTACATTTTTGCACACATTTTTTTTTCTTCCCAATACCTGCTTCCTATGTATAGTTTTAAACAGAGAACTGCATTGCAAGATTCAAAAAGAAAAGAGAGAGCATAATTGTGTACAAGTTTACTTCAGGAAGGGTGAAATTTCAATTCGTCATCCTGAAAGGCAAACAAAACAGATTTCACTTCTGTTCTTGCTGGAAATATTTCTTTTTTTCTCTTTCGTACAAAGCAAGGTTTCAAAAGTCAAGTCTGCTATGGGTTATCATAGCTCTGGAGTCTGGATGTTCTTTTATGCTTAATGACAACAGTCAAAGCAAGTACTTCGTGTGTCCTTGACGAAATACAGTGATAGCCTAGAGTCAGTCTTTCCTTTTCCATAAATGATGTTACACACACAAAAATGTACATTGCCTTGGAGATAATATGGATGTGCTTTGAAAGTATGCGAAAATATCATTAGTGGCGTGCTGAATGGCAAGGTTTAATAGAGAACCTGCACAGGGTCTTTGTGAGAAGTAAGAATTATTCCTGTAAAAGATAGAGCAATAGTAACACCATTCTTAGCCTCCAAGTAGCCTCTAAGACACTTTACTGGAATATTAAGTAAGACATTGGGTAAGAATGTTCTCTGTAGTTACAATAACAAGATTGTTTTGCACATTCTGGTTAAAGATAGTTGACAGGTCACAAGAAAATAGTTGGCTGGTCACAGAAGATAGCTGGCAGGTCAGGCTGTCTACTTGTCATACTAAAAGTAATAATGCTGACTATAGTAGCAGCAGCTGACAAACAGGACGGAGAATACGCCAAAAGGGATGGAGATACTGGAAATGGGTAAACAGATGGGATGGAAGTTACGGGAAGGGGACCCTTACCTAACCAAAATTTAGCCATTAGGATGAGTGGGCAGTAACAAGGAAAGAGCTTCTAAAAAATGTATATAACTACCATGTATTTTTAGGGAAGTTGAATTGAATTGAATTTATTTCATTTATATGCCGCCCTTTTCCCCGAAGGGGACTCAGGGCGGCTCACAATCCAAGTCAAGGGAAGGGGTACAATAAAGAATAAAAAGACCATGTATTTTTAGGGAAGTTGTCCTCCTTGGCTCCACCATATGGGCACGGAGGTCCCTTTTGCAAAAATTCAATAAAGTTCTATATCAGTGACGGCTAACCTTTTCATCCTCGCACACCAAAATTGCATGTGCACAACAGCAAGCGCACGTGTGCCCACACCCATAATGCAATGCACCCTGCTTCCCTGTGCATGTGTGCCAGTGGTGGGATTCAAATAATTTAACAACCGGTTCTCTGCCCTGATGATTTCTTCTAGCAACCAGTTCACCAAACTGCTCAGAAGGTTAAGAACCGGTTCTCCCGAAGTGGTGCGAACTGGCTGAATCCCACTACTGGTGTGTGCTCAACCCCCCCGATACTCCCCCATGCATGAGTGTGACTCCCCATGATCCCCTTGCACATGCACACACACCCACAGCATGTTTTGAAGCCTCCTGAAACCAAAACCAAAAATGGGGCATGGGGGCTGTGCACACCCCACACTCCCTGGGCATGTGCATGTGCCCCCCCCCAGTGCATGCATGCACATCTTCCGCATGTGCAGCAGAGACCCAAAAATCAGTTGGCCGGTGGGAGGCGCTCGCACATTCACAGTGGAGCTGATCTGGGTGACGGCGTGCATGCCAGCAGAGGGGGGCTCCGCGGGCCACTTGTGGCACATGTGCCATAGGTTCGCCATCACGGTTCTGAATTATTGTCCAGCTGCCTCCTGACAATTTCACACCTAAGTGTTAATTTCACAATCCTTGAGAATCAAATGAAAAGACGTCCAATTCTGGGTATCAACAGCGTTCGTGAAGACAGGACTAACATGCTGTTCCTCACAAAAGCAGCAACAGAATGACAGAGCAGGCACTTTTGCAGTGTTGTTTGGAAGTTACTTTCGGCGCGATGCCAAAGCCTTAATTTGGAAATCATTTGTAGACAAGATCCTTCTCGGTTGTCCAATAAGCCGAAACAGCAATAGCAATAGCAATAGCAGTAGACTTATATACCGCTTCATAGGCCTTCCAGGCCTCTCTAAGCGGTTTACAGAGAGTCAGCATATTGCCCCCAACAATCTGGGTCCTCATTTTACCCACCTCGGAAGGATGGAAGGCTGAGTCAACCCTGAGCCGGTGAGATTTGAACCGCTGACCTGCTGATCTAGCAGTAGCCTGCAGTGCTGCATTTAACCACTGCGCCACCTTGGCTCAGCACAAGCTTCCCAGAAGCCATCCGGCGTCCAAATCACTCGCCAACGCAGGGAGGTTCTTTGTCTCTTCGTCCAGGTTGCCTTCCCTGCTCAGCTGAAGTCCCTTCACATCTGTTCAACAAGGCACCTCCAGCAGAGACAAAGGTACTGATAGATGGCCCACTCATGTTCCACATTCTGTTGTTCTTGGCAGTGACTTCCCATTCACAGCATCCAAAGAGAATAGCAGCTGCACTCCAGTTTCCAGAAGTATATTCTCTCTTGTGCGCCGAAACAAATGGGATATTTTTGGTATGACATGTACTTGCATAAAAGGCCTTGAGTCCACTCCAGGAGGTGTCATTTGGCACTGTGAATTATGTCTTAAGCAGCATGGGTGACATTGCAATGTTCATTTGACTCTTGACGGTACAGACGTTAAACATAGAAACTGACACTCACTAGTTTCAATGCAGCTTCATTGAAACAAGGTCATTTGAAATTGGCAGTTAAAGGTTAGTCTATTAGAAATTGACAATCCTGAATAATAATAATAATAATAATAATAATAATAATAATAATAATAATATCTTCTTCTTCTTCTTCTTCTTCTTCTTCTTCTTCTTCTTCTTCTTCTTCTTCTTCTTCTTCTTCTTCTCCTCCTCCTCCTCCTCCTCCTCCTCCTCCTCTTCCTCCTCCTCCTCCTCCTCCACCACCTCCACCACCACCACCACCACCTCCTCCTCCTCCTCTCCTCCTCTTCTTCTCTCCTCCTCCTCTTCCTCCTCCCTCTTCTTCTTCTTTTCTCCTCCTCCCCCCCTCCTCCTTTTCCTCCTCTCCTCTTCCTCCTTCTGTTAAGAGGTGAAATAAAAAAAACTAAGACTTCTATATTAGTCTAAATTGGCAGGGCTTTGTGCTGAATCCATTCCATGGATCAGTACCCAGTTAAAAAAAAAAGTCTTTGAATCTTGCCTACATTGTGGATAAATATAACGCACTCTAATTTTCATGTTTGGGGTATCTTGAAGATTAAAGATGATTAGAGTCTCCTCTTGGTAAAATGGGTGGCAATTAAATTTAACAACAAATAAGTAAATAAATTGTTCTATATCATGTAGGTATTGTTTATTCTTGATTTACCAACAAGTTCAGAACATTGACCTAGATGGGACTCCAATCAATAAAAAGAGGTGAATTAATCTTTATAAATTGTATGTTCCACTTTATCAGTCTCTGCTAATGTAATAATTCTCTCTCTCTCTCTCTCTCTCTCTCTCTCTCTCTCTCACTCACTCACTCACTCACTCACTCACTCACAAACACAAACATGCACACACATACACAGACACACAAAAACCAGTTTTACCCCAAGCAAACCACAAAGAAGACAGGGAATCAACCTATTTTCCAAAGCATCAGAAGGCAAGACAAGAATATGAAACTTAGAACAACTTTATTGTCACTTTGACTGTACACTGATTGGCACACATTAAAATAAAATTCCATTGCATTACAGCTCTCAAAGGGTTACCACCTCCAATATACATTACATAAGCATGACAGAACAATGGACAGAAGTTAATCAAGATGAGAAGCCACCTGGGACTAAGGAGAAAACTCATAACAGTGAGAACAAGCAACCAGTGGAATTGCTT
Source organism: Thamnophis elegans (assembly GCF_009769535.1). Classification (NCBI taxonomy): domain Eukaryota; kingdom Metazoa; phylum Chordata; class Lepidosauria; order Squamata; family Natricidae; genus Thamnophis; species Thamnophis elegans. The sequence continues at coordinate 65,976,295 of NC_045551.1, forward strand.
GCCTCCAGAAGTTGTGGATGCTTCATCACTGCAGGTTTTTAAGAACAGATTGGACAGCCACTTGTCTGGAATGGAATAAGGCCTCCTGCTTAAGCACGAGGTTGAACTAGAAGACCTTCAAGGTTCCTTCCAACTTTCTAATGCTGTTGCTAAGCACATGCTACTTTTTAGGATCTCTAATCTAACAATGACTGTTCAGTATAATATTCTGCAGCCCCTTAAATTGGGTGTTGATGCATTGTACTGGGGAGTAGGAGATTTCAAGCTTAGAAGCCTTGTTTAACTGGGTTCAGAGGTGGTATTCAGCAGGTTCTGACCAGTTCTGGAGAACCAATAGTGGAAATTTTGAGTAGTTCGGAGAACTGGCAAATACCACCTCTGGCTGGCCCCGCCCCCATCTATTCTCTGCCTCCTGAATCCCAGCTGCTCAGGAGGAACTGGGGATTTTGCAATAACTTCCCCTGGAGTGGGGAGGGAAAGGAGATTTTACAGTATCCTTCCCCTGACACGTCTACCAAGCCATGCCACCTCGCCCACAGAACCGATAATTAAAAAAAAAAAAATTGAATCTCACCATTGATTGGTTGCACCCCTGACTGAAACAAACAAATCTAGTACAATTGGTGAGTTGTGTAGGTTTCACATTTGAAGCCATGGACCACAAATTATATAAATGAGGCATAGAAAGAATGAACAATTAATAGCCTTGCTCATTGATCTGAATTATCAAGTACAAAACTTTTAATTTAGTCTCAGGTCAAATAAAAACGGTCTTGATTACTTTCTGGTAAAATTAATGATCTTAATGAAATGCAGAGCTCCTACAGAACACGAGGGGGGAAAAAAGATAATTTAATTCACATTTTAGTGTGAACATAGCCAATTTGCTCATCTAATGGATTCACGAAGTAAAATAAAATATAGCAATATCTGCCCTTTTTCCATATCTCGCAATATCATTTGCCATTCAAGACTGGGATGCATTAGGAAAGGCTTCTTGTGAAAATTATTTACAAAACATTTGCAAGAGAAATAAAATAAAAAAAGATATTAGGACAAGTGCATGCATATGCATGCTCCATTGGCATGCTACAGGGGGGAAAAAAGATGAACAAACATGCAGAGCATATTTGGGTTCTGCAGAATTACAAATGCAAGCTGTGTGGAAGCAAAACTGACTGAATTTAATACTGAAAAAGGAGCAAAAGTACAAATTAGGCCTTTAGGCTTCTCTGCAGACTCCTTTCTCCATAAATTACAATCTCATCAAGATCATCAATATGACTTTTATAGAAAGGGTTTTCCTGGGTGTCCAAAGTCTTTCATAGGGATTATCTCAATAACCATGACCCAACAAAAGCACGCATAACAAAAGTGTGCCGACAAAACCGCGTCGCTAAAACCGCGGCGTCATCACCGCTCCAACAACAGCGCGTCGACAGAAGGACGATTTAAGGGCGATTTAAGTTAAGGTAAGGGTTAGGTTTAGGGTTAGGTTTAGGGTTAGGGTTAGGGTTAGGTTTAGGTTTAGGGTTAGGGTTAGGGTTAGGGTTACGTTTAGGGTTACGTTTAGGGTTACGTTTAGGGTTAGATTTAGGGTTAGGATTAGCGTTAAGTTTAGGGTTAGGGTTAGGGTTATGTTTAGGGTTAGGGTTAGGGTTAGGGTTAGCGTTAGGGTTAGGTTCACAGCACGCTTCTGTCACCGTGCTGTTGTTAGCGCGATTCAGCGCTCATTCGTCGGCTTGGTTTAGAACTCGCGGTTTTGTCACCGCGTTTTAGTTGGCCGTGGTTTTGCCGGTCGCCCTTTTGTCAGTGAACCCTCAATAACTCTTACAATGATTATATGCGCAGAGAAGAGCAGCAAAGATGATTAGGGGCCTGGAGGCTAAAACATATGAAAAACGGTTGCAGGAATTGGGTATGTCTAGTCTAGTGAAAAAAGGAGTCGGGTTGGCGTGAGAGCAGTCTTCTAATATCTCAGGTCCTACCACAAAGAAGAGGGGGTCAACCTATTCTCCAAAGCATCTGAAGGCAGAACAAGAAACAATGTGTGGAAACTAATCAAGGAGAGAACCAACCTAGAAATAAGGAGAAATTTCCTAATTGTGAGAACAAATCCTCATAGTTAAAAGTCTGTAGAGATTCTCACTCATCCAGGTCGTGGTTGTCCCAAAGGTGCTTTTTCAGGAGGCAACTGGACTTTCTTATTTTTTCTTTGAAGACATTTTGCTTCTCATCTAAGAAGCTTCTTCAGCTTTGACAAGATAATTATCCTGTCAGAGCTGAAGAAGTTTCTTGGATTAGAAGTGAAAAATCTTCAAAGGAAAAACAAGAAAGTCCAGTTGCCTCCTGAAAAAGCACCTTTGGGAGAATTCCTCATAGTGAGAACAGCTGGTCTTCAGAAGTGGGTGATGCTTCATCATTGGAGGTTTTTGAGAAGAGATTGGACTTGTCTGGAATGGTGTAGGGTCTCTGGCTTGAGCAGTGGGTTGTAGTAGTAAGACCTCCAAGGTCCCTTCCAAATCTGTTAGGAGGAGGAGAAGGAGGAGGAGGAGGAGGAGGAGGAGGAGGAGGAGGAGGAGGAGGAAGAAGAAGACTCTAGCTGTGTTTGTTTATAGAAAGAGATGAAGACCCTCTCCCCTCAAAATACTAAAAGCAAATACATAATAAAGGGAAATAAAGTCCAAGAGAAATATTAAAAATAATAATAGTAATAATTACAGAAGTACAAAGAGGGAAAATACAAGAACGCAGAAAAATACAAATGGATTAATATTAAATATATAAATATCTAGATATTAGACCTATAATTACAGATATATAATAAATTGATATTTATATATGCAATATTAACACCTATAAAATGTAATGGTTTTGTAGTTAATAGATTAAATATTAATGTTAATATTAAATATGTAAATATATAATCATTAGCATATTTTTAAGGGAATAAATGTAACCTAGAAAAAAATATCTAGTAAAACTATATAAACGGAAATTACTAGGTAAATGCTGGAATAAATAAGATGTGGCATGAAACTAGAAAAAAACATAAACCTGAACAAATCAAATCAAACTGAATATATATTTCATTATCCAAATAAGAATTAATAGATGGAACCTGATTGTGCGATAGGAAGAGGTTTGCATCTTTTATGAGAGCATACAACAAGAAAACATTTCTCCTATATTTTGCTTTGTTTAGTCTGAAGAGCAAAATAAACAAATATATAAATAAATGAAAAGCTTAAATCCACTGAATGATATAGACAAACTTCGGCTGAAATGCTGCTATACTAGTTCAATGGAAAAGTCTGCATTTCTTTATAAGTTACCAAAGGATGTTGCCAATTAACGAAATTGGAAGCAGACAATTTGCCAGATTTACCAGCTTTGAATTCGGTTCACATTCCAAAACGAACCAATTCCATGTTTGCTTCTGTATCAAGAATATTCTGCATTGCGAAATTTGTAAAAGCCCATTTGCTTATGAAAACTATGTTTCCTTCCAGTTTCTTTACAGCATGGGGGGGGGGGGGTCAAATTTGATTTCATTGAGGGCCACATCAGTGTTGTGTCTAACCACTGAGCCGAGGTGGCGCAGTGGTTAGAGTGCAGCACTGCAGGCCACTTCAGCTGACTGTTATCTGCAGTTCAGCGGTTCTAATCTCACCGGCTCAAGGTTGACTCAGCCTTCCATCCTTCCGAGGTGGGTGAAATGAGGACCCAGACTGTGGGGGCGATATGCTGACTCTGTAAACCGCTTAGAGAGGGCTGAAAGCCCTATGAAGCGGTATATAAGTCTAACTGCTATTGCTATTGCTAACTGCTATTTTACCTTGGGTGTGTGTGTGTGGCTGGGGTGTGTGGCTGAGGTGTGAGGCTAAGGGAATGGATGAGGGATTGAATGGGGTATGGCCAGCTCTACATCACTCTTGTCGGGGGTGCTTGTGGTGGTCTGAGCACTCGGCCAGTGAAAATGGGCTCCCAAGCGCCATTTTTGGCTGTGATGGCCTCCTGCAACCCTCCGCCAGTGAAACCAGCGGCCCTCCTGAGCTCTGTTTTTGCTGGCAGAGGGTTGCAGGATGCCATCACAACAAAAAATGGAGCTTGGGAGCCCATTTTCACTGGCAGAGGCACTGTGTCCCGTTTTTTTGCTGTTTCCAAGGCAGCCCTGGGGGGTCAGGTCTAAGCACCCTGTGGGCTGCATCCAGCCTCTGGCCCTTGAGTTTGACACCCCTGCTTTATAGCTTTGGGAAATGTCAATTGGGTTGTTGTTGTTAGTTGCGAAGTCATGTCTTACCCATTTCACCCACGTGGACAAGATTCCTTCCTGTCCTCTACCATCCTATGGAGTCCATTTAAGCTCAAGAGACTGCTTTGGTGACTCCATCCAGCAACCTCATTCTCAGTTGTCCCTTTCTTCTTTTGCACTCAATCTTTCTCAGCATGAGGCTCTTCTCCAGGGAGTCCTTCTTTGTCATTAGGTGGCCAAAGAATTTGAGTTTCCTCTTCAGCATCTGGCCTTCTAAGGAGCAGTCAGGGTTGATCTCCTCTAGGACTGACCGGTTTGAGGGACTTTCGGGAGTCTTCTCCTGCACCATAGTTCAAAGGCCTCAATTCTTTGGCGCTCAACCTTTCTTATGGTCCAACAGCCATCCATTGCAATTGGGAAAGCCATAGCCTTCACTATAAGCACTTTTGTTGGCAGGGTGACCTGCCCTCAGATCAAAATGTGAGTCAAATTAATTTCTGCTGCCCCTTTTTAAAATAAAACTAAAAGGCTATTGGTCCCCACAAAAGCATTTCGTCAAAATCAAGACAAAAGGAAAAATCAAGCTTAGTAATATTGCATGTGTTCCATTCTCATGTGCTTTGCAGACATGTTCACGAGAGGAAGAGGAAGCATTTGCATTTGTGCTGATAAATAAATAAAGGGAGACTAGTATAGATCTATTTCAAGCTATTTAGCTCTCATCAGCTAGCCATACCCTTACTGGGAATCAAACCTGGGCTGTGTTACATATCAGGCAGTTATTTTAGCCACTAAGCCACAGGCTCTCTTCCTTTATCAGCTAGGCCAGGGAAATAGGTATGTATTGGAAAGCCATTATCTTTCTGTCGTGATGGTCTCTTGTGATGAGCCGATAGATGATAGATAGATAGATAGATAGATAGATAGATAGATAGATAGATAGATGGATGGATGGATGGATGGATGGATGGATGGATGGATGGATGGATGGATGGATGGATGGATGGATAGATAGATAGATAGATAGATAGATAGATAGATAGATAGATAGATAGATAGATAGATATACACATACATGCATGCATGCATGCATACATACATACATACATACATACATGCATGCATACATACATATTCTGGAATTCTAATTCGTTATAATGCTATTTCATCCCTGGAAAACAGTCACTCCCTCTTATATTTACACTAAATATCTCACCTCTTGCTCCCTTGCATTTCTGTTAAGGTTACAGCTGAGCATTCAAAATTACATTTGCCCAGTGTTGGAAAAGATATGCAGGAGTAGCTGTGCAGTGTTCGGAACTGATTAAACCAAATCTTTTTCAACATGGAAGCTGAAACACTTTATCAGGCGCCCACAGTACCTACAAAACAAATTCAATGGACTCACCTGTGCCCCTAATAGTAATAAAGTGGAAAGCAGACGCTGGAGCTGCAGCAAGAATAATAATAATGGAGGCCGAGCTTCAATGTTCTTTGAAGTATGGCTGAGCCTTCCTTGAATGAATTTGCAAATAAACACAGATCATTTCTAACTCTGGAGTCCCTCCCTCCTGCTCTACGGTGCTTATTAAGGAGATAACATTTGTCATCTGCTGTCTCACTCGATCAGTGGAGGCCACAGTTAGAAATGAGTTTTTTTTTTTTTTTTTTTTTTTAAAAAGAGGTTTTGTTGTGCTGATGATCTATCTCCAAGTGCTCTCTCTCAACTCCTCTTGGTTAAAGTGGCCTGTTTCAAAAGAAGAGAAAAGAAAGAAAGTTCCTGCTGTTGGGTGGAATTTATTCGTGAAAGTTAAAAAGGTGGATGCTTTAAACAGCTATGACTTTTTCCAGGCCAGCAAACAAGTGGCAGGGGGAAAATGGGTTACTTTAATGAATAGCATTGGTAGAAAAATCCATCTGGTTCCGTTTCAATCCAAGAGAAAGACACTGGAGCAGAGGTGGGTTCCTACCAGTTCGCACCTATTCAGTAGAACCGGTTCGTCAAATCTACCGAACCGATTAGAAGAGTTTCCACCAGTGGACCCGGAAAGCAGGCCACACCTACAGAAGAGGTTCCAAAATTTTTTGAAACCCACCACTGGTCCTTGGATATGATTATTCTACACTATCATGCTCCTATTTATAAAACTCAGTGCCTTTGTGAAAGGTAAGGATGACTACGGCGTTTGTGGTGCAATCAGAACATTGCGTGTGTTGAAGTTGTTTGAACGCAAACCAAAGATGCCTTTTAAAAAACAAGTTTACATCCTATTCTTATGCATGCCAGTGCTGTGTGGCCTTCACAATGCAACGGTCACTGCCCTGTGAACGTTGACATTTACGAAGATTAAGTCCAAGTCCAAGTGCTGTGTGTGAGGTAATTTAAGGTGGTTCTGACAAGTGTCGTCGTCATCTTCATATCTGGTCACATGGGTGGCAAGCCACTCCCATCCAGTCACATGGGCAGCAAACCACTCCCACAAATGAGGCCACACCCACAGGGTAGGTTCGAACAATTTTTGAAACCCACCACTGCACTGGAGACAAAATGGTGGCTGGAGGCTGATTGGAAAGATGGTTTAATGATGAAGCAGAAGTGTTTAGGTGATTCTGGGCAGCTGGACACATGGAGTTGAGAATGAGGGGTTTTTATACCTTCTCTTGGACTTTGCATTTGAGCTTCCTATTCCTGGGCAAGAACATGTTGTTAAGCCTGAATTTGATTTGGATGTGGGATTGTTTGTATCTTTGTGTATACTAATAGGAATTCAGTTTGACAGCAGCTAAAGGAAGCTAGAGCCTTCAGTCATAACATCATAGCTAGCCGATGAGTCAAGCACATTCCAACCAGGGGTGGGTTGCTGCCAGTTTTACTACCAGTTTTACTACCAGTTCACAATGTGCATGTGGGCTGTTCACTGTAAATTGTTCTTTGTGCATGCCGGTTCTCTGACCAGACCTGAATTCCACTACCGGTTCGGTCAAACAGGGCTGAACCAAGAGCAACCCACTTCTGATTCCAACAGCTGGATGATCGAAGAAGGAGGAGGAGGAGGAGGAGGAGGAGGAGGAGAAGGAGGAAGAGGGAAGTCGCCAAGCAACCAGCTCCCATCTTGGTTGAACAATGTGATAGTTTGTTTTGGAAACTTGAGAATCTGAAACTTATATTGGTGTGAAAAGCCCGGGAACTTAAGTTCTGGCTTTTCACCAGTTAGTGCCAATATGGTGTGCCTAAATAAATTTGTACTTTGAGAGAATGGAATGCCTCGGAGCTCAACTCTTGATGGATCCATTGCTTGCAACCTGACCCATGTGTTCTCTTGACTGTTGTCGGGGTTATGTAGAGGTCATAGCTGGCTCTATAGGTTGTCTGAGCTCCAAGGATTGATTGAAGTTTGGACTGTCATGGAGAGGCTTGTGTTCTGGAAGTGTGTTCTGAAAATTCCTATTATGGCTTAATGGCTTTCTCCTGGTTTGGATCTAATCCTATCACTCATATTTTGCTGCAGGGAGCATTGGATTACCAAAACTGCATTTCTAAAAAGCTGCCCCAATTCAGTTTCTGCTTGAGGGGATGGAACAGGGGCTCTGAGTTTCTGTCTCCCTTAAGATTTTTTTTCATTTGTCTTTTAAGGGAAATATTTTATCCTGTCCTTTATTTTATTTTTTTTAAAAAACCATTCTTCTAGGAGGGGGTGGGTGCTAACTTTCTACAGTAGTAAAGCAGGACTGTGTTCGCACAAGGTCAGAAAGGACCCATTAACCGCGATCATTTAATTTGCTTCAAAAAATAGTTGCAAAAACTGGGAGGAACACTGAGTGGTAGTAAGCATTTTCTGGGTCTCTTTGCTCCAATCCAATGGCCATAAGACATTGAATGCACTTTTATGAGAGCCTCGATCCATACCGTTGCATAGATTTCACAAAAGTAAAGGAGTGGCATTTTTCACCAGGTTATAATAAATGTTTTTGCTCCCTTTTTCATTCCTATTAATTAGGATAAATAAAGAAAACTGTTAGAAATTCTGGACACCGGGTGCTGAAAAGTTAGCATGCACAGCCCAGAAGGGGAGCTGCCCAGGGTGCATGCACACCCCTAAAAATGAACTTCCGGTTTCCGGTGCATGCATGTATGCCAGCCAGCTAGTGTTCTGGGTTACTGGCACACATGTATGCACGACAATAAGCTGCTCACACAGGAAAATGGAAGACCAGCTCTTCTAGTTTCTGGTACTGCTGCACACATGGAGGCCAGCTTATCATTGTACATGCATGCACACCAGAAACTCAGAAGAGGAACGGGTGATGCCACATGTGCCAAGCAACATGTCTGCCATTTCAGGCACACATGCCATGGGTTCGCCATCACGGCTCTAAGCAGTTTGCAGAGTCAACATATTTCCCCCTCCCCAATCCTCATTTTACTGACTTCGGAAGGATGGTAAGGCTGAGTCAAACTTTGAGCCAATCAGGATCGAACTTCTGGCAACGGGCAGAGTTAGCCTGCTATGCTGTATTCTATCAACTGAGCCATCAAGGCTCAACAACTGCTGCTCATTTGTTTATTTTTAATGCAGAAAACCAGGTTGCACCTGTAGCATTGAGCATATGCCATCTGCAAGATATTATGCTTATGGTGATAAAGCCAACTTTAATGTAATTGTCGCTGGGGTAAATACAGCACTGTATCGTAAGCTGGCATTAAAATGCTCCTGATTTATTAAAAGTGCATGAGTATATATATAACAACCAGTAAGGATTTCCACAACACTTTACATTATGGATATAATGTGATAATTGTTAGTTGATTGGTCCATTGTTCATGCTTCATTACAGATGTATTTGGGTTTATTTCCTAGGAAACCTACTTATCAGAAGCAACCCTGATTAAAGGGGAAAAAAGATCAAATCTTTGAAATATATTCCTACACACTTACTTCTTAATATAATCTATCAGTAATATTTTTTCTAGCAAAGAGTTTGTCACTCAGCCTCAAATGTTGTTTCCTTAGTTTATTAAAGATTTATTGCTATTTTACCCCAGAGGAAAGTTTACATGGCATGCATTATGAAGTACTAAAGAGCGTGAAGAGGTGCTAGGAGAATCCTATTCATTAATTCCACGTTTTTGTTGCTATCTCCAAGCCTGTTTATTCACTAAAATGGAATAAATTCAGTTCACGTTTTACTTCACGATTGTGGAAATCAGATACGTAGGATTCTGGAATATATATATATATATATATATATACACACACACACACACACACAATGGAATATATAATGGTTATAAATGCAAAAGCAGAATGATTTAAAAGAAGCTGTGATGGGGATGACAGTGTGACATAAGCTAATAGGGTGGAGGACACTCAAATACAGATAAAATCTAGGACAAATGCACTGATTAAGAGATCTAAATCAATTTCTTCCTAACAGCTAGAGGCTCCTAAATTGAGCATTTGGGGAAACGACACCACACTTTGGGGAAACGACCAAGTTATCTTGGAAACCTAACAGGAGAAAATCATTGGAAGAGACAAAATGGCAGCTAATAGGAAACTGGCAATGGAGCCACCAGACTTTATCATTAATATTGAAATATGCCATCTACATGTGTATCGCTTATCAAACATATTTTTGGCTCAGCTGGATACCATTAGAATTGCAAGAACATTTTATGTATCCTGTTTAAATTACCTCTGGCTCAATAATAATTAAACACTTTTGAAAATCAGCACGAGCGTGGATTTCAAAATATGCATTTTTAATAAAGAGGAGAGCTGTAATGAGGAAGAGTATCAGCTCCACCTACTAGTTCTAAGGAGACATTTCCTAACAATGAGAACAATCAACCAGTGGAAGGCCTTGCCTTCAAAAGCATGGATGCCCCATCACTGGACCATCTTCAGATGTAAACAATTTTCCCAGCCTTTATCAAAGCCACCCAGGCTGAGAGTCCTTCAACCAGCATCACGAAGCTTTCTCTGTAATACTTGTTAAGCTTAATTAATATGTATAGCACAATGCAAATTTAAAATGGATCTTAAAAGAGTATTTGCATGGAAGATTTTAATCAATCCTGGATTTTTAAAAAAAACTTTAGATCAGATGCAGAGGTGGGATTCGGCAGGTTCTGACCAGTTCTAGAGAACCGGTAGCAGAAATTTTGAGTAGTTTGGAGAATTGGTAAATACCAACTCTGACTGGTCCTGCCCCCATCTATTCCCTGCCTCCTGAGTCCCAGCTGATTGGGAGGAAATGGGGATTTTACAGTATCCTTCCCCTGCCACGCACACCAAGCCACACCACACCATGCCCACCAAACCACACTCACAGAACCAGTAGTAAAAAAAATGAATCCAATCACTGGACCACAGGTATCAAGATATAATGTGTCCTTTCCTCTAACCCACATATAACCCCCCTCCCCAATAATAATTATCAAGCCACATGATGTTCAAAATACACTGCATCTGGGTGGGATTCAACCAGTTCGAGCCTATTTGCTAGAACTGGTAGTAATTTTCTAAACAGTTTGGAGAACTGGTTGTTGGAAGAAATCTCATTCTGTTTTTTTCCCCCCAGTTTTCAGAGCTAATCCTGTAAGGAAGGCAGGAAGGAAACATTCTGCTGTTGTTTTCTAGCTTAATCTTTATTGTCCTGCTTACAGAAACTGCCTTTCCGGTTAACCCTTATTACCATTGTAACAGCTAAGGCGAAGCGCCAATCGACATGAATGAGATTGAGTTGGCCACGCCTACATGGATACACTGAGCCCCGCCTACCCAGATGTTCATTAGGGCAAAGAACCGGTTGTTAAATTATTTGAATCCCACCACTTTTTGACACCTCTGCTTTAGAAAAATTTCCAAATAAGTTTCAATAAGTTTTCATCATAACATTTCCGATGTTAAACCACAAATACAATTTATCTGTGTCTCTCTCTCTCTCACACACACACACTCCTGCAATATTTATAACTACAATATGTTATGGAATTTAAAGACTGAATAGAATACAGGATATTCCCGTTTGATTTTAAACAGTGGAGGTTGTCACTAACTGCATAAAAAATTCAAAACACCTTAAACTATACAGTAGCTTATAAAATGGGGGTGGGGGGGGATAGTATTTTGGACTTATTAGATCTCATTGTTTGCACAGAAAAGAAATGACAAAATAATTATGTTGGGGATTCCGTTAGATAAATGTTTCATCCATACATGTTTGTGAGATGTTATAAAATATTAAACTGGAAAGAAACCATCGCCTATATTAATTTGACTTTGAGATGGGTTTTAATATTTTCTATTTACTTATTTATTTAAAAAAAAAACTATGCACAATATTGCTCCATAGAAATTGATGACTGGACAAAGGAAATACATTCTCCGTGCCCTTTTATTGATAACAAACTACTCCTTCAATACTAGAAAGATACATTTATGTTATGTTTCTTCAGCAAATTGAAAACATGATGTTGCTCACAATTTATGAAAAAAGTTGCTTACAGATGTAGGTTATGTATGGATAAATACAAATTATGTCTTTTATTAAAACTTTAATTTACAATGTTTATTATTCTCTCCTCTCTCTCTCTCTCTCTCTCTCTCTCTTCTCTCTCTCTCTCTCTTCTTTCCTTTCCTTTTGCTCAATCAAATAAATATAAAGGCAATTAAAACTAAACCAATGGCTCTCGTGGCTTCCTTCATTTGCTGTTGTTAGTTGCGAAGTCATGTCCCAACCCATCTCAACCCCAATGTTCTTCCAGGGCTTTCTGTTGTCTACCATCCTCTGGAGTCCATTTAATCTCACACCTACTGCTTCAGTGACTCCATGCAGCCACCTCATTCTCTGTTGTCCCCTTCTTCTTCTTTTGCCCTCAATCCAGCATGAGGGTCTTCTCCAGTGAGAAGACCCTCATTAGGTGACCTCATTAGGTGACCAAAGAATTTGAGTTTCCTCTCAGGATCTGGCCTTCTAAAGAGCAATCAAGGTAGATCTCCTCTAGGACTGACAATTTGGACCATCTTGCAGTCCAAGGGACTCACAGGAGTCTTCTCCAGCACCAGAGTTCTTCGACACTCAGCTTTTCTACTGGTCCACAGCCATCCTTGCAACTGGGAAAACCATAGCCTTGATTATACTCACTTTTGTTGGCAGGGTGATGTCTCTGCTTTTTAGTATGCTGTCTATATTGGACATAGCTCTCCTCCCTGGGAAGTGGAGGGCTACTTTAATCTCTATCTAGCTCAAAGACTACTTCTCTTCTCTTCTCTTCCTTCCCTTCTCTTCTCTTTTCTTCTCTTCTTCTCTCCTCCTTTCTCCTCTCCTCCCTTCCCTTCCCCTTCCCTTCCTCTCCTTTCCTCTTTCCTCCTCTCTCCTTTCTTACCTCACCTTACCTTCTCTTACCTTACCTTCCATCCTAGCTCCTAGCTGTGAGTTAATTAGTTTTGTTGAAGTGCTGCATAGTGAAGAATTCCTTGAACCCTCTGCAAGCCTTGGAGTTCAGTGACAGAATCAACACACCTGATATGTGTGTATCCACAAAACGCTAATATCCACTTACTCACTTGTCTAGCCTTCCTATGTAAGAGGATGAGTGACACCTTGCTCCATATTTCACCATGGCTGCTGATTCTGGAGCAATTATCTCAGTTCCAGCAAACAGATAAGTGAACAGCTGAGATTTATTCACAGGTATGGAATTTAAAATTCAATGGGTAAATACTGAAGGCTCTTCTCATTCTAAGCCTGAAAGTAGATCTTTGGCTGGTTTGTATACATCATATGCTTAAGACCATATGAATCTGCAGCATCTCTCCTCCATAAGAATAGTTTTATATATACTCGATGAGTTTACAAACCTTTTTTTTTAAAAGAGAGATATGCAGTTTTAGCACTTTCCCCCCAATCTATCCTGGATTAATTTGCAAAACACTTTGCAGTTCAGTTTCTTGGTGGGGGGGGGGGGGGAAGGAACTAAAAACATCCCAAGGTTTGGTCCATAGAGGCAATTTCACACAGTTGAGCAACCTATAAAAACACCAGTAAGCAGATATGTTTAAATTGCTAATCAAACAAAAATGGTTTTCTTGCAGGAGGGGGGAAAATAAATTGGATAAACTGTTCTGCAGATGGAATTGTAGGCAGGGGACTTCAGACGAGTCGCCATTAATCATAATTTCACTGCTGCATTTATCAGTACAAGCAAAAGAAGATGCATGTGTGTGCCATTTACGGGTTAATGAAATATTGTAAAATCCTCTTAATATGCAAGAATTTACCCGGTGTGTTTCCAGCTTTGCTGCATTTGTTATGTTTCATTTGAATTTGCTGTAATTTATTTCCCTGAAGCACATGTACATCTTCTTTGAGTAGAGTTTGACTCCTGGTGGCCTCATGTGGAGATCTCAGTTACAAAAAGCGATAATATTGGAGGCCTTTCACATAAGTGGAAATGGAGACAAGGCAGATCAAAAATGACAAGAAGTAGAAATGGCCTTCTAAGATCAGTCATGATCAACTACATGCTGCTACAATTAATCTATATTATAGATAGACTAATTAGTCTTTATTCCAGATAGAGCGGTAGGGAGATAAGGATATAAAGCAGAGGTGGGGTTCCTACCAGTTCGCACCTATTCGGTAGAACCAGTTCGTCAAATCTACCGAACCGGTTAGAAGAGGTTCCACCAGTGGACCTGGAAAGCAGGCCACACCTACAGAAGAGGTTCCAAAATTTTTTGAAACCCACCACTGGTCCTTGGATATGATTATTCTACACTATCATGCTCATATTTATAAAACTCAGTGCCTCTGTGAAAGGTAAAGGATGACTACTGCGTTGTGGTGCATCAGAACATTGCGTGTTTGAAGTTGTTTCAACGCAAACCAAAGATGCCTTTTAAAAACAAGTTTGCATCATATTCTTATGCATGCCGTGCTGTGTGTGAGGTAATTTAAGGTGGTTCTGACAAGTGTCGCCGGCATCTTCATATCTGGTCACATGGCGGCAAGCCACTCCCACAAAGGAGGCCACACCCACAGAGTAGGTTCGAACAATTTTTGAAACCCACCACTGATATAAGAAGGAAATAGAGGGAGACAGACAGGTGAAAGAAGAGGAAGAGAAAGAGAGAAATGGAGCCCTATGGAGGTAAATGTGGATGGGAGACTAGATAAATAAATTGTTTATAATTTGCTTCTTTTTTTAAAAAAAAAATCCCAATGGTAGAATATCTATGGAGATTCTCCATCATCCAGGTCATGGTTGTCCCAATGTGTTGTTTTCAGGAGGCAACTGGACTTGGTTTTTTTCTTTGAAGCCGTTTCGCTTCTCATCCAAGAAGCTTCTTCAACTCTTACACATCGCCCACTATTCCATTCGCCACCAACCGGTCAGAGCTGAAGAAGCTTCTTGGAGAGAAGCGAAACATCTTCAAAGAAAAACCAGAAAGTCCCGTTGGTCTCTTGAAAAAAGCCCCTTTGGTTAGCTAAGAGTAGAAGTTTATTATTTCCATTTTTTACTCCCCCAATTCGGAACAAGACATCATCTTTCTTCCGTATGTGAATAAGCAGTAATGAAACTATTGGCTACAGAGGTTGAGTAGGATAGGTGTGACATGCTAACACCAATTCTGATATTTGAGGGGGCTTGCCCACACAGAAGGATGCAGGCAACTGAGTTTTCCAAAGCAACAAACAGCTACGACAGGAAATTAACTAGATGGAAAACCAATCATTTGTCTCCCCAGTGGGACAACCATTTAATATGAACCAGCAGTGTGCCAAAAAAAAAAAGCCATCACAGTTCTAGGCTGCATCAACAGAGGGATAGAATCAAGATCATGTGAAGGGTAATACCACTTTATAAGGCCTTGGTAAGGCCACACTTGCAATACTGCATCCGTTTTGGTCACCATGATGTAGAAAAGATGTGGAGACTCTAGAAAGAGTGCAGAGAAGAGCAACAAAGACGATTAGGGAGCTGGAGGCCTAAACATATGAAGAAACGGTTTGCAGGAACTGGGTATGTTTAGTTTAATGAAAAGAAGGATCAGGGAGACATGATAGCAGTCTTCCAATATCTCAGGGGTTGCCACAAAGAAGACGAAGTCAAACTATTCTCCAAAGCACCTCAGGGCAGGACAAGAAGCAATGGGTGAAAACTAATCAAGGAGAGAAGCAACTTAGAACTGAGGAGAAATTTCCTGACAGTTAGAACAATTAATACAGTGGAACAAGTTTCCTGCAGAAGTTGTGAATGCTCCAACACTGGAAGTTTTTTAAGAAGATGTTGAGATAACCATTGTCTGAAGTGGTGTAGGGTTTCCTGCCTAGGCAGGAGGTTGCCGAGAAGACCTCCAAGGCCCCTCCCACCTCTGTTATTCTATTCTAGATGTTTCTAATTATCCAGTGATATTTAAGATTTTGTTGCTTAATTGCTTCTCTTTGACCATAGGTTCCATGGAGAGAGGGATGAAGGACAAGTGATGAAACATGCATTGTAACACAGTGTTCCAATATCTCAGGGGCTGACACAAAGAAAAGGGGTCAACCTATTCTCCAAAGCACCTGAAGCAGGAGAAGAAGCCATGGGTGGAAACTGATCAAGGAGAGAAGCCACATAGAACTAAGGATGAATTTCTTGACAGTGAGAACAATGAACCAGTGGAACGGCTTGCTTTCAACAGTGGTGGGTGCTCCATCACTGGAGACTTCTAAGAAAAGACTGAACAAACATGTTTTTGGAATAGTGCAGGATCTCCTGCTTGAGCAGGAAGTTGGATTAAAAGACCTCCAAGGTCCCTTCCAACTCTGATGATGTTCTATGTTCAAACAAAGCAAAACAAAAAGTGAGCAATGTATACATTTCCAACTCTTGTGCTTACACATGTTCTGACCTAGGCTTCTTGAGACAGTAAAAAGCACACGCTTATTCCCCAAAAACCCACATTTTATTTCCAAGGCTGTGAATTATATTCATTCGCAGCTTGTAATGAGTCCCAAATAGTTTGTAAAGAGTCCTACAGTAGGCTGCCAAAGTCTTTTCCGGATAAGGCTGATAAGAACCCCCCTTTATCTCCCTTGAAAGGCTGCCAAAGACCTAATTGCCAATTAGCTTGGCAAAGCCACAAGGAGCAACGAGTCAAAACAGAGCTTCAGAAGGTAAACTGACCAGCATGAACCACCTTGCTTCCTGCAAAGGCTCACATGCCTTTGCTCCTCTTTTATGTCCTATGGGGCTTCCAAGACTTACTCCTGAGTCGCCCCTTTTGTCTTAACTGTTCTTGCCTTCTGGCTGCTCTGCACATGTGTGCACTGGGAACAGGGCGATTTCAGCTGGTCCAGAATGCGGCCGCACGAGCGATCGTGGGTGCACCTCGTTTCACCCACCTAACACCTATCCTCCGCGAGCTGCACTGGCTGCCTATTAGTCTCCGGGTGCGCTTCAAGGTGCTGGTTGTCACCTACAAAGCCCTTCATGGTATTGGATCTGGGTACTTGAGAGACCGCCTACTGCCGATTACCTCCACTAGACCAATAAGATCGCATAGATTAGGCCTCCTCCGAATTCCATCAGCCAGCCAATGTCGACTGGCAACTACCCGGAGGAGAGCCTTCTTGGTGGCTGCTCCGACCCTCTGGAATGAACTCCCCGTGGAGATCCGGACCCTCACCACCCTCCAGACCTTCCGCGCTGCCCTCAAAATCTGGCTGTCCCAGCAGGCCTGGGGCTAATGACTTTAACCCTACCCGAATGGTATGACTGTTGTGCTTTTTTAATAATGTCTGTCTTCATGTTTGTAACTTGTTTGTCTCCCCCTCCCCCTGAACTGTGAGCCGCCCTGAGTCCCCTCAGGGAAAAGGGTGGCATACAAATAAAGTATACCAAATAATATACCAAATATACCAAAGCCTGTTCCTCTGCCTCACTGATGTCTGATTCTGGAGGCTCCAGAGGCAGCAAATAACTCCCAGATGTCCCTGGCCCTCTCTCTGCCTCTGATGCAGAGCCCTTGTCTGAGTCTTCCCCAGACTCCAGGACTGGCCCATGTTCTTCCCCAACCTCCTCACTGTCCGACTCTGCAGCCAGCTCCACTGTCCGCAGGCAGGCCACAACAGCACATATAAACCATGCACAACCATGTTTATTTTTTGCATATGCCGCCCCTTTGCTTGCACACAGGACAGCAACCCTTTCTGCAAATGAAAACACTTCTGCTCGTGTCGATAAATATACTAAATCTTCAGAGCCTGCAAGCCAGACAGGTAAAGATATCCAAGGAGAAGAGACAGGTTTCACACATCTCAAAGCGATGGCGCCTTGTAATCTGTGTAGCATGCCATGATTAATGCCCCCACTCTCATCCCTCAAAAATCGCACAAGCTGTAATTGAATCAACAGCAGAGGATGCAAATTTCCTCTTCCGGCGAGGAGAAGGACGAATCTCAACATGCGGCTGACAGGACAGCAATCGGTTTTCAACACAGAGACTCTGTAATTAAGAAGAGAATCCTGGAGGGAAAGGAAAGGGGAGGAAAAGAGATTGAATATATTCCATTGCAAACTCTGCTTGTGTCGCTCCTTCTCTAATGCCTGATGCCGGAGAAAGAGAGGTGTAGGAATGTAGTCTGATTGCAAATATAATGAGAGCAATTCCTTTGCAGGAACAAACGTTGCCCCAACTCAGTTCCACCGCACATGCACACCAGGGGTCACTACTACCAGTTCGCTTGTGGGCATGCTGGGCATGTTGCACATGATGCACATGGACACTTGATGCACGCTGTGAGTGCATGCACAGAGCAATAAAAAATGCTCAAAAATCCCCAATATGGCAGCACATACGGCAGCCATCATACGGCAGCCATTGAGCCGAGGTGGCGCAGTGGTTAGGGTGCAGTACTGCAGGCCAATTCAGCTGACTGTTATCTGCAGTTCAGCGGTTCTAATCTCACCGGTTCAGGGTTGACTCAGCCTTCCATCCTTCCGAGGTGGGTGAAATGCGGACCCGGATTGTTGGGGGCAATATGCTGACTCTGTAAACCGCTTAGAGAGGGCTGAAAGCCCTATGAAGCGGTATATAAGTCTAACTGCTATTGCTATTGCTATTGCTTTTCCAACTCTGCTATTGTATTAGAACTCAGGTGGCTGAAATGTTAGGATTGCAGAGAGTTGAAGTGGGAACACAGGTTGTTTGCCTGGGATATGTACACAGAAGATCCAGAGAACAGGGGTCGAATTTTTTCTACTGGCAAACAACCTCTAGGATTGTTTGATTCCACTTCTTTTAACTGACAGAAAGAGGTCATTTTTGAATAAAGGATCCATGAAGGTAGCTCAAAAACTGTATATATCTTCAGGGGTGCAATTCAAAAATTTTAGCAACCAGTTCTCTGCTTAGTTGCTGGGTGGATATGGCCTACTCAGCTTCCTGCACCACAGGGGGAGGTGTTTTCACCATCTCCAGGCTCCAGAGGCTTTCCTCGACCCTCTGGAAGGGGTTAATTTTTTTCCCCTCCCCAGACTCTGGAGGCTTTCCTTGAGCCTCAGTGAGGGTGAAAACATCCTCTCCAGGGCTTTGGAGGCTCTCCAGAGGCCAGAAATTGGCCCATTTTTGGACTTCCAGAATTTCGGGGAGTTCTGTTTTTTGCCCTCCCAGAGCCTCCACATGGGCCCTGAATCTACCTGGCATCAAAAATGTGTCACATGGAGACTCCTAGAATGGGCAGGGTTGGGGGGTGGGTAGGAAGCCAGTCTTTGAAGCTACCAGTTTGGCGAACCAGATGTAAAATTAGCATCCAGTTCACCCAAACCAGTCCAAACCAGCTGAATCTCACCCCTGTATATATTTTACTATCTTTGGTGGAAGATGTTTAGTGGGAGAAGGAAGGAAGGAAAGAAGGGGAAGGAAGGAAGGAAGGAGAGGGGAGAGGAGGGGAGGGAGGGAGAGGAAAGGAAGAGGAGGGGAAGGAAGAAGAGGGGAGAGGAGATCAGGTCATAACTTGTAGCTGATCTTGAAAAACAAACTAAAGAATGTTGACCTAGTTAACATTTCAATGGAAGATTCCTGGAGAACCCAAAATAGTCAGCTAAAAGAGACAGAAATGGCAAGCTACTCCTGTACTACTGCTGAGAAAATTATGTGGCAGTATTCATCAAATTGCCAGGGAGCAAGCATTTGTTAAATGGTGCAATTGGGCTTAATTGTTAGAATGTTTGGAAAGAAGTTGCTGACGGAAAAAAAAAAAACCTCTGTCCCAAGGACTTTCACATCCAAAGAAAAAAGAAAGAAACAAAGAAAGAAAAAGGAGGAAGAAAGGAAGGAAGGAAGGAGGAGTACTTTTTACATCAGACGAAAAAAGAAAGAAAGAAAGAAAGAAGAAAGAAAGAACAAAGAAAGAGGAAGAAGGAAGAGAAGAAAGAGAAAGAAAGAAGCAAGAAGAAAGAAGAAAAGAAAGAGTACCTTTACACATCCAGAAGAAAAAAGAAACCAAAGAAGAAAGAACAAGAAAGGAAGTAAGGAAGCAGGAAGGACAAGGAAGTATAGGAAGGAAGGACAGGAAGGCAAGCGAAGGAAAGAGTACCTTTACATCCAGAAAGAAAAAAGAAAGAAACAAGAAACCAAAGAAGGAGGAAGGAAGGAAGGAAGGGAATGAAGGAAGGAAGGA
>NC_045551.1:65996327-66098732 GCF_009769535.1 Thamnophis elegans
TCCATCATGACAGAAACCCAATGTTTTTTACTGTTGCCTTTGTTATATTTGTATTTTTTTTATTTGTGCTGATAAATAAATAAAGGGAGACTAGTATGGATCTATTTCAAGCTATTTAGCTCAGCTAGCTATACCCTTACTGGGATTTGAACCTGGGCTATATTACATACTAGGCAGACTTCTTAGCCATTAGGCCAAGAGCTTGAAATAGATCTATACTAGTCTCCCTTTATTTATTTATCAGCACAAATAAAAAAATAAAAAATACACACACACACACACACACACACACACACATGGTTTAATATATAAAAGTTTTGGGGAAAATGCTTGCCCTTCTGAGTGAAAAATGGTTGTGTCAGCCCTGAAGCCATTTTGGAGCATCTTCAGGATAGCCACAGCAAGGCCCATTGAAGCTGTGGGAATGGGAGGGGGGAGGTAGAGATAGCTGGAGATGTGTAGCCAAAATAAAATCCTTTCTCCTGGGAACTAAGGGCATTATTATCACCAGGTGCTGGGAAGGTGTGGAGTGAAGCCAAATGGAGTTGGGACTGTGGCCTGATTAGACCGCGAGAAGATTACTCCACTCATCTGCTCACAATAGAATCCCTTAAGCTCAAAACCCTTGGGCTTCGACAACCTGGAACTAGGCCGCCTATGCTCTGACCTAAGCATAATACACAAAATTGTCTGCTGCAACAAACAATAGATACCAACTCAAGGTAAACCACTCCAAACTCGATTGCAGAAAATACATCTTCAGCAAGAGAGTGGTCAATGCCTGGAATGCTCTACTTGAGTCTGTGGTTACTTCCTCAACCCCCTCCCCCCAGCTTCAACCTTAAACTGTCTACCATGGACCTCACCCCATTCCTAAGAGGTGCCTAAAGGGGGTGTGCGTAATTGCACCAGCGTGCCTACCGTCCCTGTCCTACTGTCCCCATTTATTTTACTCATTTCCTTTGTTCATGTCCATGTTTATACTTATACCTGTTTATCTTGTACATGTAAAGAAACTGCCAAGGAGTAACTCCATGTATTGTTCTTAGTTCTTTAGGTCTGACCAGGGGTGGGTTTCAACCGGTTCGCGGCGGTCCCTGCGATCCGGTTGGTCGCCGAACCCGGAAGTAAGTAACTTCCGGGAACGGCGAAGGCCCCCCCCCGCGCCCGTTCCTTACCCGGTTTTGCCAAATTCTGCGCTTCCATGCATGCGCAGGACGCATACAGCGCCTGCGCGATCCTCCAGGAGCAGCTGGAGCATCGCACAGATGCTAGTATGCACGCGCGTGCCGCGCATGTGCACGTGCGCACCGCGCACGTGCGCAAGGACGCCGCCGGCCTCGTTCCAACCGAACCGGTTGGAACGGGGTGAGAAACCCACCCCTGGGTCTGACCCAGAGGTGGGTTGCTCCCGGTTTGGACCAGTTCAGGAGAACCAGTAGTGGTAATTGAGCATGGGTCACCGAACTGGAAGTGATGGCTGGCTGGCCATGCCCCTGAACCGGCTTGCTCCAACACCCGCCTTGCCTCGTCTTCGCTAATGCCTACACACAGGTTGCTGCTTTCTTTGGCCTTTTAAAAAAAAAGTTTTACAGCATATTTTATTTCCCATCACCAATCTGAAACATACATTTGCCAAGCCACACCCACAAAATAAGCCACGCCCACAGAACAAGCAGTAAACGTTTTTGAAGCCCATCCCTGGCCTGATCTCATCACAGATAATAATTCTCCTCCTCTGATTAAAAAGTCCTGATATTCACTAACACCTTAACTTTTTTTCAAATTCAAAGGTTTAACTGAATTTGAATGGAGAGATCAATTGAAATAAAATAAGGCATCCTCTCCCTTCCAGCCCCATAAATAATTGTAGTTTCTAAGCAAGCCAGTATGGGGTCAATTCATTTGAAAATAATATCCATGAGATGCAGGATAATAATTTTGATCTGGTTTAAATTGTTATCTGAGCTTCTGAGCAAATAAGATGATTCCTAATTAGGTCAGATGGATAGGACTGGTTTAGATTTATTGGGGGAAATGATACACCTGCATTTCCTTATACATGCCTGGATATATTTTTTTTAAAAAGAAAAACAGCAGTATGTAGAAATGCAGAAAAAAATATTAAAAAGGGTTACACATATTGTTCCTTAAATGGTTGATGCTGCAATCCACTAACATCATTGACTGAGTTCCATGAACAGTTCCAGAAACAATTCCTCAGCATGCAGTTCTGTGCTCAAAAGTAATAACAAGGTTTCTGGTTAATGAAGGAACAAGCATGCATCTCCACACAGACCCTGACACAAATACACAAATACTCTACCAGAATTATATCTCAGCTCTCCAGATGTTTCAAAGGAAAAGTTTTTTGTTGTTTCTCCAGGTTCTGAAATGATAATGAAATATAACCAGCAACAGGATGGAAAAATATTAGCCATCTTTTGAATATGGAAATGTATTCGCGAGTCTTAACTTTCAAACATCTATATCTATATCTACATATCTATTTTTGTCTGTCTCTCTTTATCTATCTATCTATCTATCTATCTATCTATCTATCTATCTATCTATCTATCTATCTATCATTCTGTCTGTGTCTGTCTGTCTGTCTGTCTGTCTATCTGCGTCCATTATCTATGTATCTATGTGTCTGTCTGTCTGTCTGTCTGTCTGTCTGTCTATCTATCATCTATCATCTATCATCTATCATCTATCATCTATCATCTATCATCTATCATCTATCATCTATCATCTATCATCTATCATCTATCATCTATCATCTATCATCTATCATCTATCATCTATCATCTATCATCTATCATCTATCATCTATCATCTATCATCTATCATCTTCCTCCAAGGCTGATGGAACTAATCACATGGTGCTAGGGATTAAATTTATTCTATCTATCTATCTATCTATCTATCTATCTATCTATCTATCTATCTATCTATCTATCTATCTATCTATCCATCCATCCATCCATCCATCCATCCATCCATCCATCTATCTATCTTTCTTTCTGTCTGTGTCTGTCTGTCTGTCTCTATCTGCATCCATCATCTATGTATCTATGTGTCTGTCCGTCCATCCATCCATCCATCCATCCATCCATCCATCCATCCATCCATCCATCCATCTACCTATCTGTCTGTCTGTCTGTCTATCTATCTATCTATCTATCTATCTATCTATCTATCTATCTATCTATCTATCTATCTATCTATCTATCTATCTATCTATCTATCATCTCCCTCCAAGGCTGATGGAACTAATCACATAGTGCTAGGGATTAAACTTATCTATCTATCTATCTATCTATCTATCTATCTATCTATCTATCTATCTATCTATCTATCTATCTATCTCCGCTGTATTTACATGGATGTCACAAATTTATCTCAACATTATGTATTCCTTGATCTACTATTGACTTTCCACAGTGCAACAAACATGTTTTATTTTATATGGAAATAAAATGAAAGAAGAGAAATGCAATTTGCAATTAATTTCTATTGACATTTTGTTTTTCATTTCTTCCATTATCACATTTCAGTCCTTTGCTTCTTCGGGAGCTGGCAGCCAGAGGAAATTAACTATTGCTTTTTCTGAAATGTCTTTTACTTCTTTCTTTCTTTCTTTCTTTTTTTTTTTCAATACAGCAACAATGTGCCTTTATTGAAATTCAAAACCTACTAAGATCAATGGGAACTACTTCATGCCGAGTTGAAGGTAACCATGTTGATTCCGTGTTTGGAGGTAATGCTATTTTCTCCCCTTTGGTATTGAAGGATACTATTTATTTATTGTTTGGCAATAAACTATAGATTCATGTCTGTGGCTCCACTAAATGTTTACCTTCTTGTTTTCCTGTGTAACCTAACTATCTATCTCGAAAATACATTAAAGTGCTTAGGAAGAATAGTAGCGTGTCAAGCGATATTTCTCTTGGATCTTTGGCCTGCCAGATTTTTTATTATTCTACTACGCCTTTTTCTATTATGGGAAAATGGGAGGGGAGATTGTACAGAGTTAGATGATAGGTAGCCATAACAAAATTCCTTCTAGAAAGCCAAGGTCATCCTTTGTCTCTGCACCTGACCAGAACTGGATGGGTGGAACTGCCAGCATGGCAGTGGGAGATTGGACCATGTGATGGACTTGTGGGTGTGGGGGCAAGATCTTGAACTTTCAACTGGGTGGGGAAAACCGAGAAGCTTTCAGATTCGGGTTTTCCCAGATGTGCCAACATGGCTCTCTTCATAAATTGGAACTCTGAGCAATCCTTTGCCTTGGACTCTGATTTACTTTTGGATGCTATTTGAAACATATAGATTAAATAACTGGATAGGATAAAGAGTTAATGAAAGGAAAAAGAGGGAAAAAGCGGGGAAATAGAAATCCAGATGACACACTATCAAATGAAAAAGGGGGAAAATAGAAAGGTATTAATATACAAATATGTGTTTAAAGGATGATGTATGTGTAACTATTAAAATGGAAAATAAATTGAGGAAGAGGGAATTTAAGATTGATATGTAATTACAAAACCGGGTTTCCTCAAGCGCCATCCCGAAAATACACCAGACTGAAGAAGAAACATGTAAACACAACAACGGAAAGAGAGAATGGAGAGAGGGGTAGAGGGAAAGGTAGGAAGAGGAGAGGAGGAGGAGAGAGGAAAGGAGATGGAAAGAAGAAAGGGAAAAGGAGATGAAGAAATGGAGGAGAAGCAAGAGTAGGAGAGAGGGCAGGAAGGGGAAGAAGAGGGGAGGAGTGGGGGAGAGGAAGGGGAAGAAGAAAAGGGTAAGGAGAGGAGGAAAGAAGAAAGTAGTGAAGAAGAGAAGAAGGGAGAGAAGGAGAGGGAAGAAGGAGTAGGGTTGTTGAAAAACAAAATGGATGCATGGGATGGCAGGAAAGCAATCCCAATTATATTTTTAATTTTAGGAGGAGAAATGAATTGTTATAAATGTTAAATGGTAACAAATGATGCTGTTAATAATAGTTATGCAAATTGTATATTTGTGAATGTATGAATGAGAAATAAAATTTTTTAAAAAACTTTGCAAAAAAAAAAAAATGCTTGGGAAGAACCAGAGGTGGGTTCCTACCAGTTCGCACCTATTCGGTAGAACCGGTTCGTCAAATCTACCGAACCGGTTAGAAGAGGTTCCACCAGTGGTCCCAGAAAGCAGGCCACACCTACAGAAGAGGTTCCAAAGTTTTTTGAAACCCACCACTGGTTCTTGGATATGATTATTCTACACTATCATGCTCATATTTATAAAACTCAGTGTCTCTGTGAAAGGTAAGGATGACTACTGCGTTTGTGGTGCAATCAGAACATTATGTGTGTGTTGTTGTTTTAACGCAAACCAAAGATGCCTTTTAAAAACCAAGTTTACATCCTATTCTTATGCATGCCAGTGCTGTGTGAGAGGTAATTTAAGGTGGTTCTGACAAGTGTCGTCGGCATCTTCATATCCGGTCACATGGGCGGCAAGCCATTCCCATCCGGTCACATGGGCGGCAAGCCACTCCCACAAAGGAGGCCACACCCACAGAGTAGGTTTGAACAATTTTTGAAACCTAAAACTGGGAAGAACCTTATCTACAATCATCCTCTGAGTTTGTGCCTAAGGAATAGCAATAGCCCTTAGACTTGTATACCGCTTCATAGTGTTGTATAGCCCTCTATGTACAAAGGCCAAGGAAGTGATACAAAGACACATTGAAAGCCTCCTTCAAGTCCCTGGATATCGACACCAAACTCTGGGAAACCCTGGAGCAAGATCGATCAGCATGGCCTACGCTGATCCACCAAGGCTGCCGAACATCTGAAGACAGAAGAGCAACCATGGCACAAGAGAAGCCAGCACTCTGCAAAGCCAGAGTGTTCTGACCGAGGCTTCCTAAGAAAGCATAAATCACAATCTTAATCTTTATTTCTACAGCTGTGAATTATGAGGATCTATCAGGATCAAACTCTAGGCTGTGGTGCAGAATTAGCCTGCAATGTTGCAGTCTAACCATGGCTTCACCAACGGCTCATAACTGATCGATCAATTCAGTTACAGATTGATCCCCCTCAGTTAGGGAATCATTGAATCCCAGTATTGTGAAATATATATATTTGTGCTGATAAATAAATAAAGGGAGACTAGTATAGATCTATTTCAAGCTATTTAGCTCTCATCAGCTAGCCATACCCTTACTGGGATTAGAACCTGTGCTGTATTACATATTAGGCAGTTCTGTTAACCACTAAGCCACAAGGTTCTCCTCCTTTATCAGCTGTGCCAGGGAAATAGGTATGTATTTAGTGTCACAACCCCTGGTATGCCCAAATATGGGAGGAGGCATACTGCTTCCTTTCTCTGTCTATCGGCTCATCACAAGAGACCCTCCAGACAGAAAGCCAATATTTTTACTGTTGCCTTTGTTACATTTGTGTTGTATTTGAGCTGATAAATAAATAAAGGGAGACTAGTATAGATCTATTTCAAGCTATTTAGCTCTCATCAGCTAGCCATACCCTTACTGGGATTTGAACCTGTGCTGTATATATATAAAAGAAAAATAAAGATAGATTTTTGTCTTTAAACTTTGGAGACATTTTTCCCCCAACCTCCAAATTAGAATGAAAAATCTTATTGGAATTTTTTTTATTTGGACACAAACAATGAGATTTAATTTCATGAAGTTTGTGGAATCAATTCCCAAAATGAATCATGTTTCCTGCCGCAGTTTGTTCAGAATACGCTACATGTGGGTTTTTTAAAATATATATATATATATATAATCTAAATGACATATATTGCCATTTACTTCTCATTTGAATTTCTGGCTGCTAACATCTATTTTTTAATTGGAATGAAAGACTGAGAAAAAAAACAAGTACAGCAGATTTTTTTTAAAAAAAACCTTTAAAAATAAAATATTATTTATATCTTGAAATCTAGATACATTCTTCCTCTCCTGTTCCCTCCCTCCCTCCTTTTTTCCTTCCTTCCTTCCTTCCTTCCTTCCTTCCTTCCTTCCCATCTCTCTCTTTCGTTGTATCATTTTTCACCTGTAATGAGATATCAAACCATAAAGCCTTTGAAGCTAGTAAACTTAGAGAGACACAAAGAGAAAGAGAGAGATAGAGAATCAGATCTCACATCCAGGACCTTAATTCAAATCAAGTTTCGAGGGGGAAAAAATCACCCAGACTTTCAATCTGTCAAAGAGATTCCAGTCTGCACAGAAAGTCCCAAAGTCAGTTAATTTCATTTCTTATTTGTCTTGTTAAAACCTCGACTCTTTGTTATGCCTCAGCATATCCCCCCCAGGTGCAGATGGATAAGAGTTGTCCCTTCAAGGTTTTCACTGTGCAGGAAGTTAAAACCCACCCCTCTCCTAGAAAAAAAAATAAAGAAACATCCTGGGAAACATTGAAAAGGCAGAATATTATATTTCCCTGGATCAGAAATGGAGAAACATGTGTTGTTGTTTTTTAGGCACGAAGCAGATTCACTCTTAATAGCCCCTACTTTTGTCAACGGGCGGTAAAAAAAAAAAAAAAAAACCCTTAACTAGTCCTACTCTACATAACAAAGGTCCAATTAGCCTTTTACAGAAACTCACCACAAGGCCCCTGGGAAAACTACATCAGCCAGCAAGGCAACCAAGATCAAAGCACAGCCTAAAGAGTTTCCCCTGCATGGCTCCCTAGGAGTCCGACAGCCAATCAGAATACAAGATCAAGATCAAAGGCCAGAGAAGGCAGAAAATCAGGGACTTTCAGCATCTCACTTTCTTTTTTTCTTCTTTACCCAACAACTGGAAGCATGTGAACCCCCCCCCCTCTTTTTCTGTTCAGGAACTCAAACCATGTGACCCTGTCCACCATTAAGCCATCTTTCCAAGCAGCCTCCATGTTTCCAGTGTCTTTTTTCCCCACTTGGAGCTGAACCCAGAAGGACATTTCTTCTGATGAAAGAAATGTCTTCCCACACTGACACTATTCCTTAGGCACACAACTGTTTGTCAGCGCTGAGTATCATATTATCATCTCCAGTTGCAAATCGCCTCTTTTTCTTTAATAATGTCTCTGATTCCATTCTGAAAGGTTCCTATTACATCTTGTGTCTCAGCTGACCCCTTGGCTTCCTTCTCCAGCTTATCTTCATTAACAACTTTTCCTCTGTTTTTCTTTTTTTCTTTTTGGCCTAGATAATTGGACTTATTAAGCAGGACCTGTTGATTTTATTTTCAAATGAGGTTGCTTTCCCATGGATCATGGGTTAGAGAGCTGCCTTCTAGTCCAATTTTATGGATCTTTTCACCGCAGGATCTTTGTGCTTTAATGCTCTTTCCGGGCATTATACTTTGTTTAACTTAGTTGCTTTCCTGTTGCTCAATAGCTGCTATTAACTGTTCTAATGATGAGACCAAACACCTTCTCTGGTTGACTACTAAATAATGAGCTAATGTAGAACACAGTTTGACATTGTGGGAGACAAATTGCTGTCTTCCCTTTGCACCTTAGCATAATAGGTAGCAGTGCTATTTTTACCAGGTGTCAAAGAGAGAGAGAGAGAGAGAGAGAGGGTGGGGGAGATCTGGCCACAGTGAACCATTCCGAGCACGAGGGAGACAGGATAATCTGTGCTTCCTTTCCAGGGCTTCATTTGAAGATTGTTTACAAAATAACACTGACACAAAAAGCCTTTAGGTGCAATCCTAATGAGGGTGTGATTCCTCCCCATTGCCATGGAGATAGATGACACGGCTGCACACTTGGGAAGGAACTTGGATCAACAATTTAAGCCTCACTCACACCTTTGCTCACCCTTGTTTCCTTATAGCTCGCACCTGACTATCGATGCATCATACATCATAAGATGCACAGAGACACATACAAAAATAAGATCATCCAACGGCCATGTAGATATGTTAGAATAGGATAGAGCTGGAAGGGACCTTGGAGGTCTTCTAGTCCAGCCCTCTGCTTAAGCAGGATAATCTATACGCCCCTCAGAGAGGGTTCGCAATTTGGGAGTCCTCCTGGACCCACAGCTGACTCTAGAACACCATCTGTTGGCTGTGACCAGAGGGGACCTTTGCCCAGGTCCGCCTGGTGCACCAATTGCGACCCTACCTGGATCGGGAGGCCCTTCAGACAGTCATTCACGCCCTTGTGACCTCAAGACTGGATTATTGTAATGCGCTCTACATGGGGCTGCCCTTGAAGAGTGTTTGAAGACTCCAATTAGTCCAGAATGCAGCCGCGCGAGCGATTGTGGGTGCACCAAGGTACACCCACACTACACCTATCCTCCACGAGCTGCACTGGCTACCTATTAGTCTCCGAATCCGCTTCAAGGTGCTGGTCGCTACCTATAATGCCCTACATGGCATCGGACCTGGGTACCTGAGAGACTGCCTCCTGCCGATTACCTCTCTCAGACCAATTAGATCACACAGGTTAGGTCTCCTCCGGATTCCATCTGCCAGCCAATGTCGGCTGGCGACTCCCCGGGGGAGAGCCTTCTCTGTTGCAGCTCCGGCCCTCTGGAACAAGCTCCCCGTTGAGATCCGGACCCTTACTACCCTCCCGGCCTTCCGCGAAGCCACCAAGTCCTGGCTGCTCCAGCAGGCTGGGGGGAGCTGAGAAGCATCTACCTCCACGGAAATTGTGAATGTTGGTTTTGTTTTTAATATGTTGTCTTTGTCTCGTTCCCCCCTTTCCCTTGTCTTTTGTGAGCCGCCCGGAGTCCTCCGGGAGTGAGCGGCATACAAGACAAACAAACAAACAAACAAACAAACAAACAAACAAATAAATAAATAAATAAATAAATAAATAAATAAATAATAAAATATACTATTTCAGGTAAGTGACTGTCTAGAATCTTCTTAGAAACCTTCGGTGATGGAGTGCCCACGATTTCTGAAGGCAACTTCTGTTCCACTGGTGAATTAGCCTCACTGTAAGGAATTTTCTTCTTGACTCTGAGTTGCTTCTGTCTTTGATTAGTTCCCAACCATTGTTTCTTGCCCTCCCCTCTAGTGCTTTGTAGAGTAATTTGAACCCCTCTTCTTTGTAGCAGCCCTTCAAATTCTGGAAGACCATGTTTTTTGGAGTATAAGACACTCCAAAGTATAAGACACACCTAACTTTTGGGGAGGAAAACAAAGGGGGAGAGGAAATCTGCCTCTACCTCCCAGCAATTTGTCTCCTTGCAGCAAACAGCAAACAGTACAGATGATGTACACTTTTGTGGCTATTGTAGTCCGGGAGTCTTTAGTTCCTCGTAGGATCCCTGCTCCGGAGCTTGCCGGGTGTGAGTCCCTACTAGTGAAGTTGGACCTCAAGGGTCAAGCGGGTTTGCTGCTAACGTACCTGCCTCCCAACTGCGTTGCAGCGGCCCTCCCTGCGCTCCTCGAGTCAATAGCCGAGCTAGCAATTGAGTTCCCTAGATTAATGGTTCTGGGGGACTTCAATTTGCCTTCGCTCGGCGAACACTCTGACGGAGCGCAGGAGTTCATGGCCTCCATGACAGCCATGGGCCTGACCCAGGTAATTCGAGGCCCTACCCACTTGGCGGGACATACACTCGACCTCGTATTCCTCTCGGAGCAGTGGAGTTATGATCTTGGTCTGAGGGGAAATGAGACCATTCCCCTGTCGTGGTCAGACCACTACCTACTGAGGTTAGACTTCCGGAGGCCAAACCCCCACCGTGGGGAGGAGGAACCGACCAGGTGGTTCCGCCCCAGGCGACTGATGGACCCTGTTAGGTTCCAGACGGAGCTTGGGGTCATTCCAGACGCTCTCGCCCACAGTTCGGCGGAGACTATTGCTGCGGCCTGGCACTCGGCGGCATCGGAGTCTCTGGACCGAATTGCGCCACTACGGCCCCTCCGGGTCAGCGGCTCGCGGAGACCCCCTTGGTTCACCGAGGAGCTCCGCGAGATAAAGCGCCGGAGGAGACGCCTAGAGCACCAGTGGAGGTCCGACAGGTCCGTATCGAACCGAGCACTGTTGACAGCTTGCACCAAGGAGTATATTTGGGCATTGAGAACCGCCAAAAGATCACACATTGCCTCCTTGGTAGCGTCCGCCGAGTCTCGCCCAGCCGCCCTGTTTAGGATAACCCGCTCCCTCCTAAATAGGAGGGAGACGGGGAACCCCCTGCAGGGTAAGGCTGAGGAATATAGTCAGTTCTTGGCGGACAAAGTTGCTCGGTTTCGATCGGAACTGGACTCCACCCCCGCAGATCCAGCCGGGACACAGGGGAATAACTTGGTAGACCATCTCTGGGTTGAGTTTCAGGATGTTGCCTCTGGGGATGTGGACAAGGCTATGCGAGCTGTGAGTTCCTCCACCTGCATACTGGACCCGTGTCCCTCTTGGCTGACTACCAACAGCAGAGAGGTGACACGAGGCTGGATCCAGGCGGTTGTTACCGCCTCTCTTCGGGAGGGACACCTCCCCACCGCGCTTAAGGCGGCGGTGGTGAGGCCCCTCCTGAAGAAACCATCTTTGGATCCAGCAGTTCTTAACAACTATCGTCCAGTCTCCAACCTCCCCTTTCTGGGGAAGGTTGTTGAGAAGGTGGTGGCCTTACAGCTTCAGCGTACCTTGGAGGAAGCTAACTATCTTGACCCCTTCCAGTCTGGCTTCAGGCCCGGTTACAGCACTGAAACCGCTTTGGTCGCATTGACCGATGATCTCTGGAGAGCCAGAGATGGAGGCCACGCGTCCATCCTGGTTCTCCTCGACCTCTCAGCGGCTTTCGATACCATCGACCATGGTATCCTTCTGCGACGACTGCGGGAGGTGGGGGTGGGCGGCACTGTTCTACAGTGGTTCTCCTCCTACCTCTCGGACAGGTCGCAGTCGGTGTTGGTGGGGAGGGAGAGATCGTCCCCGAGGCCCCTAACCTATGGGGTGCCGCAGGGCTCGGTTCTGTCCCCCCTACTATTCAACATATACATGAAACCGCTGGGCGAGATTATTCGGAGGCACGGGATTAAGTACCATCAATATGCGGACGATACGCAGTTGTATCTGTCCGCCCCGTGCCAACTCAATGAAGCGGTGGACGTGATGAACCGGGGCCTTGAGGCTGTTAAAGACTGGATGAGAGCTAACAAACTGGTACTCAACCCGGAAAAGACCGAGTGGCTGTTGTGTTTTCCTCCCAAAAATTTGGCTAATGTTCCAACAATCAGGCTGGGGGGGCAAAATTTACACCCCTCAGACAGGGTCCGCAACTTGGGAGTCCTCCTGGATTCACAGCTGAGTTTTGAGCATCACTTGTCGGCTGTGACCAGGGGGGCATTTGCCCAGGTTCGCCTGGTACGCCAGTTGCGGCCCTACCTGAACCGGGAGGCTCTCACAACAGTCACTCGAGCCCTTGTGACCTCTAGGCTGGAATACTGCAATGTGCTCTACATGGGGCTGCCCTTGAAGAGCATCCGACGACTTCAGCTAGTTCAGAACGCGGCCGCGCGAGTGATTATGGGCGCACCACGGTTCGCCCATATAACACCAATCCTCCGTGAGCTGCGCTGGCTACCTGTTGATCGTCGGGTGCACTTCAAGGTCCTACTTACCACCTATAAAGCGCTCCATGGTAGTGGATCTGACTATTTGAGAGACCGCCTCCTGCCAATTAGCTCCCTGCGTCCCATCAGATCGCACAGAGTAGGCCTCCTCCGAATTCCATCCGCCAGTCAGTGCCGACTGGCGACTACGCGGAGGAGAGCCTTCTCAGTTGCAGCTCCGACATTATGGAACACCCTCCCCGTGGAGATCCGTACCCTCACCACAGTCCAGGCCTTCCGCACAGCCCTGAAGACCTGGCTATCCCGTCAGGCCTGGGGATAGGATTACTCTCACCCCGCCCGAATGTTGAATGAATGTTGTGTTTTTATGGATAATTTTCTTTTATTCATGATTTTTTTTTTCCTTTAAGTCTTGTCTTGCACCCCCTTCCCCTCACTATTGTAAGCCGCCCTGAGTCCCTCCAGGGAAAAGGGCGGCATATAAATAAAATAAAGAAGAAAGAACTTTTTGTGGTGTTACATTACAGACTGTACAGATGCTGTTAAAATTGATGTGGCTTTCTGGAAGTATACAATATTCTCTGCTATTTAAAAGAAGATACAATAGCATCGGGCCTTTTCAAATCAAGTATTTATTTTAAAAAAGTTTCTTCATTTTGTTAAGTTGTCTAGAACAATAATAAAGCGGTCTTTATAGTTTATAGTTATAGTTTCGTTTATAGTTTTATTGATTTGTATGCCGCCCACTCCCGAAGGACTCCGGGTGGCTTACAATAAAACAAGGGAGGGGGAATAATACACAAACAACATTAAAATATACAACAGTCACAATCTCCGGGGGGCTGGATATTTCGAGAGCCCCCCGGCTTGCTGGAGCAGCCAGGACTTAACGGCTTTGCGGAAGGCCGGGCGGGTAGTAAAGGTCCGGATCTCCACGGGGAGATCATTCCAGAGGGATGGCGCTGCGACAGAGAAGGCTCTCCCCCGGGGAGTCGCCAGCCGACATTGGCTGGCAGATGGAATCCGGAGGAGACCTAACCTGTGTGATCGAATCGGTCTATGGGAATGTTCATTATTAGACTTAAAAAAATAAGTCTAATAATGAACATTCTACAGGCATTTAGTTATTGACTTACCTCCTTGCAGCAAACAGCAAGCCACCTGTTTCACTTTAGCCTGATTAGAAGGAAAGTTTCACTTTCATTTTCAGCATGGGCCTCCCGATGATCAGCTGTTTCAGGCTGCAGGGATTGCTATAGCCTATTGCCGCCTCCACAAGCCCCATTTTCCCTGTTTGCAAAGAGATAAATTGCTGGGAGGCAGAAACCAAGGGTAGGGGCCAGTGGGTGGGCAGGGTTACATTCCGTGTATAAGACACACCCAAATTTTCACCCACTTTTAGGGGGGAAAAGGTACATTTTACACTCTGAAAAATACAGTACTTCTATCATGTCATCACTAATTCTTTTCTTTAGATTAGCCAAACCCAAATCCTGCAGCCGTTCTTCATATGTTTTAGCCTCCGGGTCTTTGATATTTATATTTGGTATTTATGCTCAACAGTCAAGATTCTTCCCTTTAATCCCTTCCATCCACAACAGATAGGATGGAAGGGTTAGGGTTAGGGTGCAGTACTGCAGGCCACTTCAGCTGACTGTTATCTGCAGTTCAGCAGTTCAAATCTCATCGGCTCAAGGTTGACTCAGCCTTCCATCCTTCCGAGGTGGGTGAAATGAGGACCCAGACTGTGGGGGCATTTTGCTGACTCAATTTGCTAAAAATCTGTAAACCACTTAGAGAGGGCTGAAAGCCCTATGAAGCGGTATATAAGTCTAATAAATAAATAAATAAATAAATAAATAAATAAATAAATAAATAGCCTGGAGACTAAAATATATGAAGAATGAAGGATGGTTGCAGGATTTAGGTATGGCTAATCTAGAGAAAAGAAGGACTAGGGATGACATGATAGCAGTATTCCAGTATTTGAGGGACTTCCCTAAAGAAGAAGTGGGTCAACTAATTTTGCAAAGGACCACAAAGACAAGACAAGAAACAACGGAGGGAAACTAATCAAGCAGAGAGAGGCAACCTGGAATTAAAGAGAGACTTCCTAACAGTGAGGACAATTTAACCAGTGGAACAGTTTGCCACCAGAAGTTGTGGGTGCTCCATCATTGGAGGTTTTTAAGAAGAGACTGGAGAGTCCTTTGTCTGAAATGGTATAGGTTCTTCTGCTTGAGCAGGGGGCTGGACTAGAAGACCTCCAATATCCCTTCCAGCTCTATTCTGATGCTGATTCTGAAATCGGTACAATAAAGCAAGTTCAGGAGATGTGAGAACTTCGAGAGGATTAATTAGAAGGCCAGGCCAACGTCCCAAAAGTTAAGGAATGAAATAGTTTGAGAGGGATTTGAGCAAATAAATTAAGGAGAATTAGAACAGCTATTGCTTCTAGCAACTGTCTCTTCCTTAACTAGGAGGTTTTACACTCACACTCTCTCTAGGCCATTCTTCCATCACAGCTGTTTCTCAGATATGAGACATCATTTGCCTTTTTATTCCGTTCTGCTCTCTGCTGACAAGGGCACCTGTGACCTCAATATTCTTCAGACACTAGCATGCCTGGAAGACCCTCCCTCAAAATCTTTCTTCGCCTCAGGGGAAGGCCACACGAGGCTTCTGCTCCAGGGGTGGTTTTCACCTACTTTCCTTACCAGTTTGCCAATGTGTGTGTGCGTGCAATCACGCTTTGCTCGCCCATGCCCCATCCACGAAATGTCCCTGGCCTTTTGCATACGCACTTTGCTCACGTCCATGCCAGAGGTAACCCAGAGAGTTCATGATCTTGCCCCCACACCCACAAGTCCATCACATGATCCAATCTTCCACTCCCGTTTCGGGTACTTGGAGCTTGGTGTGGACTTTGATTTAATTCCGGAGGTTATTTGGAGCCCTGCATAAACTTATGTATTTGGTAGATACTGTTGAAAGAAATGTCCTTCTGGGTTCAGCTCCAAGTGGGGGAAAAGACACTGGAGACATGGAGGCTTCTTGGAAAGATGGTTTATTGTTGGACAGGGCCACATGGCTTGAGTCCTGAACAGAAAAGGTGATCACATGCTTCAATGTTGGTGGAGAAGAAGAGAAGGGCTGAGGGAGGGGCTTGCTAGGCTTTTTATACCCTGTTTAGTCCCACCTCTCTGTTTCCTGTTCCTGTGTAAGAAATGTATTCTGATTGGTTGTCAGACTCCCATGGTGTCATGCAGGCTGTGATGAATCCATAGATGAGTTCTCCGATGCCATGTGGAGAGTTGAGTAATATCCCTTCCTCCTACAGCTGCAGTGGAGAAGTCTTTATTATGTAAAGTGGGCTAGCCTGGCCTTCTCAAAGGCCTATTGACAAAGTGTGGATGGGCAGGAAGCTACAGGCAACTATTCTGCCCTTTAAAGCATGTTTCTTTCTTTTCACATCCAGAGAAATATTCTGCCTTTTCAATATTTCCTAGGATATTTCATTTTTCTGGGAGAGGGCTGGATGATAACTTCCCACAATACGAAAACTTTATCCCCCACGTGAAAAGGGGGTTGGGGCGAGCGGTGCTTACTGCCCTTCCCGACACCACGTGGAGTTCACAGCAGACATTTTTTTCTTTGCGCCAGGAGAGAGAAACATCTGCCGCTACATAGGATTGAACTCTCAACCTTCCGCTAGGCCACCACGATGCTCGCTCCACCCCCCCCACCCCCTTCGGGTGGGGAACAAAGTTTTTGTATCTACCAAATACATAAGATTAAGCAGGGTTCTAAATAACATACAAAATTAAATCAGAGTCCAAGGCAAAGTATTGCTCTAAGTTCCAATTTATTAAGAGAGCCACGTTGGAACAATACCACCTATTCGGTCTGGTTCGGCTGAATAGGTAGTAACTCCAACAGACACGTGACTGTACTGGTTCTATGATCGGTGGTGCCCTCTTGATTTTCTGTTCTGCACATGTGCAGAACAATCTTCATTTTAAAAAGTGTAATTTTTTTTAGCAGTTTATTTATACATTCTCATTTAACATACATAAGTGCTTTGTGTACATTGTATTGTGTGGGTCAATTGGCTTACATTTTAACACTTTTCCAGCTCCTCATTCCTTTAAAAAAATTTCTTTCTTTCTTTCTTTCTTTCTTTCTTTCTTTCTTTCTTTCTTTTTCTTTCTTCTTTCCTTCCTCCGTTCCTTCCTTGCTTCCTTCCTTCCTTTTTTCTTCCTTTTCTCCCTCCCTCCTTTCCTTTCCTTCTTTCTTTCTTTCTTTCTTTCTTTCTTTCTTTCTTTCTTTCTTTCTTCCTTTCTTTCTTATACACACACACATACACACTACACTGGATTTCTTTTTCCCTTTTTAAAACAATTGAGGAATATTTTCCCCATTTCAATTGTCATCATGTTTCTTATCCCTCCCTAAAACTCCTTGTATTCTTTCACATCACTTAAATGCACTGAGCTGGTTCTTTATAATGCTGTTATGTCTTGAAAGTATTTCTTTCAAGTCAAAACTTGCTGGCACAATTTTCATTAGTCCTCTCACTTTTATAACTCAAGCCCATTTATCTGGCATCAACAGTCCCTAATATATTCCACAATCTGTACCTAGAGGTACCTTTGCTAATTGGATGGCATTTCTTTATCCTCTCTTTCCTGTTAGGTAGCCAGGTTGATTCAATGGTGTCCATCTGGTGATGTTCCTGTGTAGTATTTGCATTTAGATTACTTGAAGAAAGTGTTGCCAGTGAAGGAAGAATTATTTTCACAAAATGTATTAAAACATCTCCTTCATTGCGGTATTTGCTTATTCCACGTCATCCCGTAATTTTAGTTTCTTCCAATTTTCCAATTTTTTGTGGTGGAATCTCCGGCTAAACTGGAGGGAGGCGTCAAGAGGGGGCTTAGCTTAGAGTCAGAGGTTGTATACAGCAGTTTCTGACCAGTTCTGGAGAAACAGTAGAGGAAATCAGGAAGAAATTGAGATTTTGTAGTATCTTTCCCCTGGAGTGGGGAGGGAATGGAGATTTTACAGTATCCTTCCCCTGGAGTGTGGAGGGAATGGAAATTTTACAGTAACCCCTGACATGCCCACAGGCCTGACGTCCTCAGAAAAATGAGACATCGATGCTCTCTGAGTTTGGTTGTTTTCTTGCAGATAACTAACAATCTGAATTGGTCTCTTCACACGTCATCCTTAGTGAAGCGTGCAAACCAGCATCTGCATTTCCTGCGTCGGGTGAAGAGAGCACATCTTTCTCCTTCTGTCCTGATCACTTTTTACAGAGGCACGATTGAGAGCATTTTAAATAAACTGCATTCCTGTTTGGTTTTAGGGGCTGCAGAGCCTCAGATAGAAAGTCCATATGGAGAGTGGTAAGGACAGCAGAGAAGATTATAGGAATCTTGCTTCCTGTTACTCAGGATACTGCTTATAAGCGCTACGGGCTTACAACTGAAAACATTGTTAGGGACCCACACACGCCAACTTCACTGTCTATTTCTGCTGCTCCCCTCAGGGAGGAGGTTGAGAAGTGTTTCTAGCAGGACTTCCCAATTCTGTAATAACTTTGTTCCCTATGCCATCCGTATAGTAAACTCCCAAGATTCATTTCTTTTGCCATATACTGTATGTATGCATCCGAACCAGAGGTTCTCTTACTGCTGGTTCACTCAGGGATGCGCATCGTGCACACACTTACATTGTGCATGCTTACTTCGTGTGTGCTTACTTTGTGCATGTGTGCACACCTGATGTGCACTATGCACACATGCACAGTACTAAAATATTGCTTCTGTGCATGTGCAGAAGCAAAAAAACCACAAAATGATGGTGCCTATGGCACCGCCAATAGAACCGATTCGGGGGTACGGCCAGCCAAGTTACTACCTACTCAGACGAACCAG
This sequence comes from Thamnophis elegans, assembly GCF_009769535.1. Taxonomy (NCBI): domain Eukaryota; kingdom Metazoa; phylum Chordata; class Lepidosauria; order Squamata; family Natricidae; genus Thamnophis; species Thamnophis elegans. Next base: position 66,014,829 of record NC_045551.1, read on the forward strand.
TCCGAACTGGTAGGAACCCACCTCTGATTCAAACTAGACTGTGTTATTTTCTCCGTGTCATATACTATATGACATGGGTATATGTATAATCATTCCTTCCTTCCTTCCTTCATTCATTCATTCATTCATTCATTCATTCATTCATTCATTCATTCTGTCATGTTTTTGTAGTGTACATTGGAGGTGGAGACCCTTTGAGAGCTGTGTGCAATGAAATTTCATTTTAATGTATGCCGCTTAGGGTACATTCAAAGTGACAATAAAGTTATTTTAAGCCTTACAACAGGGGTATCAAACTCAAGGCCCGAGGGCCGGATGCAGCCCACGGGGTGCTTAGATGTGGCTCATGGGCCTGCCCTGGAAACAGTGAAGGACCGTCCCGCGGTGCCTCTGCCAGTGAAAACAGAGTTTGAGAGCGCTGCGGGTGGCTCTCCTGAGCTCCGTTTTGGCTGGCAGAGGGCTGCAGGAGGCCATTGCAGCTGAAAATGGAGCTTGGGAGCCCGTTTTCTCTGGCAGAGCATTCGGGCACCACAGGCGCCCCCAACATGAGTGATGTTGAGCCACGCCCATCCTTCACACCCACTCTTCCCCCCCCTGGAGGTCAAACACAACCCTGATGCAGCCCTCAATTAAATCGAGTTTCACACACACCCTGTCTTACAATAACAACCTTGAATTTGGCTTAATAGAGTTCAGCTCATCAAGTGGTATTAAGTAAAATGTCATCCTCTATATTGCTTGCTTGCTATCGGCTGCCATAGTAACAGGGAGGGAGGGAGGGGTTCATGGTATTTGGGAGGGGAATTGTGCTGGTGAAGACATCTCGAAAGAGGGAGTTTTGTTCTCACCATCTTCTGTGCATGCTGAGTTTGGGTTTGGTCAAGGCCAACCGTCTCTGCATACCAGCTGGATGAGGCCACCTGAAGATGCCCCCCACATGACACCTTTGGGGATTGGAGATTGGACATTAAGCCAAGGTAACTGGGGGGAAGGATTTGGGCAAAGATTTGATATTTACAAGTTTACGCTTTTTTTGCCTCAGATCTTGCTTCACTTTCACTGTTTTCATTTCATATCCATAAAAGTACCTTTTGTCTAAACCAGTGGTTCCAGCTCTGCTGGCTGGAGAATTCTGGGAGTTGAAGTCCACAAGTCTTAAAGTTGCCAAGTTTGGGAACCACTAGTCTAAACCAATGGAGTTGGGGGTTTCCTTTCTTGGATGTTAGCAATAGCAATAGCAGTTAGACTTATATATCGCTTCATAGGGCTTTCAGCCCTCTGTAAGCAGTTTACAGAGTCAACATATTGACCCCACAGTCTGGGTCCTCATTTCACCCACCTCGGAGGGATGGAAGGCTGAGTCGACCTTGAGCCGGTGAGATTAGAACCGCTGAACTGCAGATAGCAGTCAGCTGAAGTGGCCTGCAGTACTGCACCCTAACCACTGCGCCACCTCGGCTCTTGTTGATGGAGGCACGCTTGGCATTAAGCAAGATCTGTGGCAAAAAGGCACAAACTTGTACACATCGAACATATACACACATACACCTGCAGTGACATATACCCCTGCAGTTATTTTTCATATAAGGTTTCATCTGGCTTAATTTTAGTGCACGTATCTTTTTTATTTTTTTGCTTTGTTCTCAGTTGTTTTGACGTCAATGACTATATATGGTTTCTGTCATAACTGCTAGTACACAAAAGTGAGATCTCCCCTAGAGCATATGTACTTGTTGTACGCACACACACAAATTTTCATTTACTTTATCGGATCCTTAAAGAGGCAAGCAATAAGTGATAATTATGAGCAACTCCATTTCATAAATACACTTGTTTATTTGTTTGTTTGTTTTCACTGCTAGAGATAAGATGGCATTTCACATTCTGGAATATTATTTCTGTTCCGACTTAACGTGTTAGGCGCTGCAAAAGTTTAACTGGCATCTCGATTCAAAGGTTCAAGCGAGTCACATTTCACGTTTTGATGTTCCTGGGTACTGAGAAACTTTGAGTCAGCATGTTTCAATGGTCAGGAGAATATAGCCTCCAGCAAGGTTGCCACTGTGGCAAAACAACATTTGTGTAGATCTTATGCTTGTTTTTGGGCAAAATCAATAAATGGGGGCTTGCAAGACCCTATAAGGACCTTTCCCTTCAACTGAGATTTTTACTGCTGAACAACAAGATTGGAAGTTATCTCGGAGGCCCACTTAACTTAACAATCTGTTCAGGCAGGAGCCACAAAGAAAACCTCCATGAAAATTCTTCCTCTTAACAGAATAACAGAGTTGAAAGGGACCTTGGAGGTCTTCTAGTCCAACCCCCTGCTCAAGCAGGAGACCAGTATACCATTCCAGGCAAGTGGCTGTCCAGTCTCTTCTTAAAAGCCTCCACTGATGGCGCACCCACAACTTCTGTTCCACTGCTTTAATTATTCCTACTAGTTTAAGTTTTAAGTTGGTTGTCTCCTTGACTAGTTTCCATCCATTGGCTCATGTCTTCCCTTCTGCTGCTTTAGAAAACAGGTGACACACAAACCTCGTTTTTGTGCCAGGCCCGCAAATATTGGAAGACTGCTGTCATGTACCCTTAGTCCTTGTTTTCACTCTTGTATGATGCGGTGGCTCAGTGGCTAAGACACTGAGCTTGGTGATCAGAAAGGTTGGCAGTTCAACGGTTTGAATCCCTAGCACTGCATAATGGAGTGAGCTCCCGTTACTTGTCCCAGCTTCTACCAACCTAGCAGTTCGAAAGCACGTAAAAATGCAAGTAGAAAAATAGGAACCAGCTTTGGTGGGACAGTAACAGCATTCTGTGCGCCTTCGGTATTGAGTCATGCTGGCCACATGACCACAGAGACGTCTTTGGACAGCACTGGCCCTTCGGCTTTGAAACGGAGATGAGCACTGCCCCCTAGACTCAGAAATGACTAGCGCATTTGTGCAACCTTTACCTTATGAGGAAGTCATAGGATTCTTTGGGTCAAGATCAGAGTTAAGTTTTCAAACTCAACAAAAGGAAGCCTGTTCAGGCTTTCTCATTGGCTTCCATGGCTGGTCCTTCCTCATCAGTGGTGGGTTTCAAAAATTGTTCGAACCTACTCTGTGGGTGTGGCCTCCTTTGTGGGAGTGGCTTGCCGCCCATGTGACCGGATGGGAGTGGTTTGCTGCCCATGTGACCGGATATGAAGATGCCGACGACACTTGTCAGAACCACCTTAAATTATCTCACACACAGCACTGGCATGTATAAGAAGATGATGTAAACTTGTTGTTTCTTTGGTTTGCGTTAAAACAACTTCAACACACGCAATGTTCTGATTGCACCACAAACGCAGTAGTCATCCTTACCTTTCACAGAGGCACTGAGTTCTATAAATAGGAGCATGACAGTGTAGAATAATCCTATCCAAGGACCAGTGGTGGGTTTCAAACATTTTTGGAACCTCTTCTGTAGGTGTGGCCTGCTTTCCGGGTCCACTGGTGGAACCTCTTCTAACCGGTTCGGTAGATTTGACGAACTGGTTCTACCGAATAGGTGTGACCTGGTAGGAACCCACATCTGTTCCTCATCCTAGCAAATCTTAATTCGAAAAGTATATACAATGTGAACATGCAATGTTCTTGAGCTAAATAAACTGTCAACCATCCCATTGGCATATGCAGCAAAATAAACTCCTGCCATGTTATTTTACCAAGGGTATAACTTTACTGATAATTCCACATAGGACAGAAGAAGCAAAACCAGTTCTGAAGTTTTCACGCATGAAGCAGCATACATAAAGTCCCATTTTCTCCCCTGGTCCACCGACTGTCACTGTCCACCAATCAACAACAGTCAATTTGTTTTGGGAAATGGTCTGAGCACCTTGGAGCTTTCCTATCATTTGACCTTGGGCAGTAGGACGTTGCCAGTTGCCAGTTGACTCTCTTGTATTCCACAATTCTCTCCTAAGCCTCCCTTGCATTCCAACACCCCCCCCTCCCTTCCTTGTTTTTGTTGTCTGGTTGCGAGCGGGATGCTTAGCGAATCAGCCATGACACAAACACACACTTAAAAAATGGTATTTCCATTCAATCTGCAAGCTGGTAGAACATTGCAACAGATTGAGTCGCTGATTATTGGAGCCATGTTCCAACCTCACAATTAGATTCCTCTACCCAACGTGAAATTTCCATTGTGACAGAGCAAGATGCCAAATAAACCTTAATTATGCCCTGGAATAGTATTTTGTTGAGTAACTCATATTCCCGATAATTCTCACTTCTGATGAGATCTTTTCTCGTACTATTGCAAAATGCATGCCAACTGTAGCTACAAGGAAGATGCTAATGGAATCAGAAATAGTAATTTAATCACAGGCATTTGCATAACCTGCATGCCTTGTTCCTTTAAGCATATGCAGCCAATAATGAGAGGTTAATTAGTAATGTAATTGTGCTTTATGGGGTTTTGTGTCTCAGGGTACAATCTCCAAACAGACACTTTCCCAAGGAGGGTTTGAAGTTTAGTTCATCATTCCAAAAGGTAGAATCCTCCTTGTTTTCTCCTAAGTCAATGCAGAAACAGAAAGTTAGCCACGCTTCTCCATATAAAGCAGTTCCCTTTATTCATTTGAAAGTGAAACAATTATCTGTACTCATCATAAACGGAATGTGTTATTTTTAAACAACCTACAAAATTGTGAATACATCACTGGAGGCTTCCAGCCATCCAATTTGAGTCTTAGCATACTGTATTCTAGAAGGACGTGGTGGCTCAGTGGCTAAGATGCTCAGCTTGTCGATCAGAAAGGTCGGCAGTTCGGTGGTTCGAATCCTTAGCGCCACGTAACAGAGTGAGTTCCCATTACTTGTCCCAGCTTCTGTCAACCTAGCAGTTCAAAAGCAGATAAAAAATGCAAGTAGAAAAATAGAACCACCTTTGGTGGGAAGGGAACAGTGTTCCGTGTGCCTTTGGCATTCAGTCATGCCAGCCACATGACTGTGGAGAATGTCTTCGGACAGCGCTGGCTCTTCGGCTTTGAAACGGAGATGAACACCACCACCCTAGAGTCGGGAACAACTAGCACATATGTTCGAGGCGAGCCTTTACCTTTAAACTGTAGTCTAGCTCCTTTCTCCCTTTTCAGCAATTCACACACACACACAGAGACACACACACTGCTCAACCTATAACCATTAATTTAGCCATCATTCAAAGTTACAAGGAGAGCCGAGGTGGCACAGTGGTTAGAGTGCAGTACTGCAGCCACTTCAGCTAACTGTTATCTGCAGTTCAGCGGTTCAAATCTCACCGGCTCATGGTTGACTCAGCCTTCCATCCTTCCGAGGTGGGTAAAATGAGGACCCGGATTGTTGTTGGGGGCAATATGCTGACTCTGTAAACTGCTTAGAGAGGGCTGAACAACTCCCATTTAACTGTCCTCCTGTACAGATTACTTCCCTCACCCAAATACCATGCCCTCCCTCCCCGTTTCATGGCAGCCGAAAAACAAGCAGCAAAGCAGAGGCTAACACTTGTGCCAAACGTCTTCCCTTTGAGAATGATAGTGGCCACTTTGCTCTTCGGAATGCAGCCAAAACTTTATTGTAGCCTTCCCCAGATCTGAACCTTGCAATAATCTTGTGTCTGAGCATTGCTGACTGCTTCTTTGCCCTCCTGGCTTCTGCTCTGCTACAGCATGAGTTGTCAGTTGTGAGCCCTTCCAGAGAGAGGTGTGTGCCTTTCCAAATCACATCCAATCAAGTTAATTTACCGCAGGTAGACTCCAATCAAGGTGTAGGAACATATCAGCAATGATCAAGAGGGGTGGGAGGCACATGAGCAAAATTTCAAGTGTTGTTGCAAAGGCTCTGAATACCTATGCCAATGTGATATTTTAATCTTTTTTTTCCCTTTTAAATAATTTACAAGCATTTCACTTTGTCATGATGGAGTACCAAATATAGATTAATGAGGGGAAAAAATGAATTTCAACAACTGTGCAATCAGGATGCATACAACAAAAACTGACCAAAGTGAAGGTCATCTGAATACTTCCTGAGTGCACTGTAGATACATTTTCTCCATGGCAATCTGTTGTGGCCCAGCAGGAGCCGTTGGAGCTGCCACCAGACTCCGACAGCGAGGGGCCCTATGAGTTGGCTCTGGAGGATGTGGAGGACCCTGGACAGGGTTCTGACTCTGAGCAGGGCGCAGAGAGGCTGGTTGGCCACCAGGAGGCGCCTGAGCCTTGGACCAGTGGGGAGGAGACAAGGGAGAGTGATCCAGACGCCAGCAATGAGTTGTTCCTGGATGCATGGCATCAAAGAGCCAATAGGCGTAAGGAACAGTTGCGCAGTTACAGGAGGTAATTACACTCAGCTGGTGGTCATTAGGCTCCTCTGCAGACTATAAAAAGACTGCTTGTGCACAAGTCCCTCTTTGCAGAAGCCAACACAGGATCGAATGTTGGAGAACATTGTTAGAAGCTTGGCAGGCTGGATTGCTGCCAAGCCTTATCTGTGTTTCTTGCTGCCCAAGCTTGTCTGTGCTGGTTTGCTGCCAAGGACCTGTCTGTCTGTTAATTAAATGCCATAATTTATCTTTGACTCAGAGTGTCCTTGGGTGTGGAACGAGGGGGGTCAGAACAGCAATCTATATTCAGAATGCTGAAATTAGGAGTTAAAAATACAGTACTGTATTCCTAATGCTAAGAATAGGAAATTAAATTCCTAGTTTGGAAATTAAGTTTGGAAATTAAGTTCACAGGTGAGTTAAACAAATGGCACAATTTTATTTAAATTGCCAAATTGGATCTTGGAAACAATTTGAAACACCAGAACAAGTGATGTGGGTCCTGTTCAGAAAAATCTACCCTATTTGTGAGTATGGCCAAGTAGACTTCCTGTATTGATTTTAAATTCCTAATGAAATGAATTCTATTTTTCCTCAAATTTCTTTAAAACTCCATGTTTCATCACAGACAATTGGAAACCTGTTACTGAATGTTAAAATATTCATGACTGGGAGAGACATGGGAACCAATGTCAACCAATGAATAGGCACAGCAACTAAGTCAGCCAATGGGAGCTTGAACAGATCTGAATCTGTGCTGAGAATTGAAACAGAAACTAAAGCAGTCTGCTGCTCTGAGAAGTAAACTAGCAGTCTGTCTGGGCTTGTCTGCTACTATGAAACTAAATGCTTGTGTTTATTTGGAAAAACCACCTGTTGGTATTGTACATTTATTCATATGTTATTATGCATATAAAGAAGTTAATGAATCCAGCTGAATCAGTTATCTGTGTGTGCTTTCTGGAGTTGATTCTTCTGCAAAAGAAAAATGTAGAAGTCATCTAAAAAACCACAGCAGATTACATACTGAAGGGTGTCTAGCAGCTCACAACTACAGTACTTAAAATATGCCGAGTATCACATTCAGTTGAAAAATGAACCCAACAGAAGGTCAAATTGACCTCAAGATCCAAGCAGCGAAGAATTATTTTTGTAAGTGTAGAAGTGTTATGTTATGTTGCGGTTGCCCTTTTTATGTTACTAACTATTTTAATTGGCAAAGGGAAAGGAGAAAGCATTCTAGCACCTACTCGGGAGTCAATTTAATTTTCAGGCTCATTTTAACCAATTGCCCCCAATGGCTTATGTTTCCTTAGAATTCTGCAAACTTTGCTTTGCTCTCCCTGTTGTGTTTTTAATGCTCTATAAGCACCACATTTAGTACTTCTCCATATATTTAAGATATTTCTCAAGCACGTAGTCTTGAGTATCTGGATGTCGGTTGAGTATGCCGGTTGATTTCCTCCATGCAACGATACTCAAAGGGTTTGTCTTATGAGTTATACCAGACGAGAATACGCATCTCACTGGAGGTCACATAGTTCTTAGATCTGTAGTAGTCCTATATCCGAGAGCTGAGTAGGTAAGTTAGAAAGGGCCTTTCTTGAACCCCACACATTGCTGTTCTGGGGGTATGGAAATGCAAGCCAAGGTGTGTTCTCCAGCAACTTTTGGTCTCCTCCAAGCATGACGATTTTTTTCATAAGTAGAGGGACTATCAAGTAATATAAACTGGTTTCACTCTTCCGCCATTATGACCCAACACATCCTATTCAAGCAATCACAATGGCAATAGCACTGGTTCACCGACAAATGTGTGCTCAACAAAAGCGCGCCAACAAAACCGTGGGGAGAAAAGTGCGAGTTGGAAATCGCGCCGACGAATGAGCACAGAAGCATGTTGACAACAGCATGCTGACAGAAGCGTGCTCCAAACCTAACCCTAAAGGTAACCCTAACCCTAACCCTAAACCTAACCCTGAACCTAACCCTAAACCTAACCCTGAACCTAACCCTAAACCTAAACCTAACCCTGAACCTAACCCTAAACCTAACACTGACCCTAACCCTAACCCTAACCCTAAACCTAACACTGACCCTAACCCTAACCCTAACCCTAACCCTAACCCTAACCCTAACCCTAACCCTAACCCTAACCCTAACCCTAACCCTTACCCTTACCCTAACCCTAACCCTAACCCTAACCCTAACCCTAACCCTTACCCTAACCCTAACCCTAACCCTAACCCTAACCCTTACCCTTACCCTTACCCTTACCCTTACCCTTACCCTTACCCTTACCCTAACCCTTACCTTAACCGTAACAGCGCTTCTGTCGGTGCTCTTTTGTTGGCACGCCTTTGTGGATGCGCTGTTGACGTCGCGGTTTAATCGCCGCAGTTTTGTCAGCGTGCTGTTGTCGGGCGCGCATTTATATACTGCTTTATAGTGCTTAACAGCACTCTCTAAGCCCGTGATGGTGAACCTATGGCATGCGTGCCACCAGTGGCATGCAGAGTCCTCTCAGTGGGCATGTGAGCTTTCACCCCAGCTCAGTTCCACTGTGCATGTGCTTGTGCCTCCCGCTAGCCAGCTGATTTTCTTCTGTGCATGTGTGGGGTGCATGCGGGAGACAAACTTGCATATGTAGGAAGGTGGGGTGCACATGTGCATATGCAGGGGCACACACAAGGGGCTGGAGGCCAAGGCACATGAAGGGGTTTGTAGGCAAATGCTCAAGGGAGAAGCGCATGAGTGAACGCACATTGCATTATCTGGTAAGCCTATTCCCTCCCTCCCCAAGCTTCCATGTGGGCCCTGCACTTACCTGGCATGATTAAAGGGCCACATGGAGACTCCTGGGAGGGGTGGGCATGGCCAGCCAGGGGTGGCATTTGGAGGTTCGCCAAACTAGGCAGAAACCTAGCTAGAGGATCTCTTGAACCCATGCAACCCCCCCAGGAGCCCACCCCTGTGACCACCCTACATAAATCCTGTTTCTGTTTAACAGTTCCAGAGCAATTGAGCTTCTGTTTTGCCCAGGTTTGGAGTTTGGACCTTTGAAACCTAGAGCTTGAAAAGAATGCTTCTCAGAGTGCCAGAGAAATCTCCATGGCACCCGGTAGGAGTAACATTCCAGACCATCCCAATTCTGCAAAATATTTTAGAAGTGCTCTCCTCCCACCAAAACCAAAGTTAAGGTCCCCCCCTTTGTGAGCAAACTACTTTGTGCAAGAATTGGAGGGGAGAGCAAGTTTCGAGAAAACATTTGAACTGCTCGACATAGCCAATTTTATCTGGCAATTACCCCCTTGAGGGCATCACTGGGACAATTTCTAATAGCTAGGTCTAAAAATTATAAATACGGATCAAGTTCTTAATCACGATCTCACTAATCAGTTCAAGGACCACTTTTCTAATTAGGCTTCAAGAGACGCTGCTAATTGTGTCCTTTTGAGATACCTCAATTAAATATACATCTATAATGCCAGGCACATTTGACTTATACCTTGTTTCAGCAGTATGTCATTTTTTAAAGTAGTGTTGCTGATTTATAAGCAATGTGACTTGATTTTCTGTCATTTATGTGATTTATAAATCAAGACTTTATATACTGTGGGTATTAAGGTCTGTTTTATGAATCCCAGTTTATTTGTTAAAGAAGACTGATTTAGTAGACAGATTTATTAATCATTGCTTGGAAATTCAAGCTGAAGTCTTGGTTTAAAGTCTAACATTTACAAATGAGATGCTTAAATCAAATTCCAATTTATATATAATGGGTTCAGCTACAAGAGATGTGCAGGAAAGTCATACATCTGCTACCTGCTTCTACCTGAGGATACAAAAAAATAAGCCATGTTCATCTCGAGTCACTAAGTTATTACTAATCTAGCAGAAAATGAAGCTACTTTTAATCAAAATATCACCTGGGGGTAGAATCACCCCATCCTGGGGATCAGTAGTTTCCTTCACTTCCAAAAACTACAGCCTACATACTCTAAAGTTCATATTATCCTATAAATTAATTTAGGCCCTTGATTAAGAAATTATCCCTAGGCCTCGCCAAATTAAAAAAAAAACTGATATATAATAAATTATGCAGGTAGATCAATTGATAGAAATGGGTGGCACTATAGTTATAGAAACTCTTAGACTGACTTTTTCTTTCTGGTCTAAGTTCGAACAGAGAGATGGTGTCAGCCTCTGTTTCGCCACTTGCTTTTGGCTGTCGTTGAAACGGGGAGGGGGGAGGCCTGGTATTTGGGAAGGGAAGTTTTTTTTTTAATTTTTTTTATTTTAAACACATAAACACATCAACAAAAACAAACACATGACTTAAAACAAGATAGGAACAAGAAGTTCCATCATATATCATACAGCAGTTCCGTATCGGTTTCTTTACAGTTAGTAAAGCCGAGGTGGCGCAGTGGTTAGGGTGCAGTACTGCAGGCCACTTCAGCTGACTGTTAACTGCAGTTCGGCGGTTCTAATCTCACCGGCTCAAGGTTGACTCAGCCTTCCATCCTTCTGAGGTGGGTGAAATGAGGACCCAGACTGTGGGGGCAATATGCTGACTCTGTAAACCGCTTAGAGAGGGCTGAAAGCCCTATGAAGCGGTATATAAGTCTAACTGCTATTGCTATTGCTATTGCTAGTCTTTTCCCTTCTATACATTTCTATCTTGCATTCATGGTCCCCTTATTCGTTATCCATTTTTATGTACAATTCTATATTTATTTATACTTAGCTATTTATAACCAAATATTGTGTACCTATATTGTGCTTTATATTCTTACTATCATTTATTCTCTCACATACAATTATAGGTATACATTCACATAGTTATTCTTTTTCTTTGCCGTTCTTATACTTTTGTTATTCCATTTAAAAGGTTATAATGTACAGTTTGAGTTGCTTTGTTTACCATCCCTAGCGCCTGTTGTAACACCACCCTATTATCCCTTTCTTTTCTCTCTCCCTTCCTTCTCTACTTCCTTCCTTCCTCCTCTAGGAAGGGAAGTTTTAAGTACAGGAGAGATTGTGAAAAGGGAGTTTTGTTCTCACCTCCTACTGCGCATGCTGGAGATAGTGGATGGGCGCGCCAAGGCCAACTGTCCTGCATACCAACCTGATGATGCTTTTTGAAGATGGAACTCACATGACACCTGAGGGATTTGCAGATTGGACTATGGGATGGGATTACCAGGGGGAGGGGGTTGGGTCACATATTGATATCTGTTCTGACCCCCCTTCTCTGTCCAGAAATGAAAGCCACAAGCAAACGTAAATAAGAAGGTTTTAATCAGTCCAGGCTCTCGTTGGCTGCAAGCCCAGAATAAACAAAGAGATAATCACTCTGGCAAAAAGTCCTATAAACATACGCAGCACTTCAAACAGGCTTCTCCCAGCAAACCTACTTCTCCAAGTTGGTTTCTCTTAATTTGGGAACGTCAATGAGAACGTTGACTCCTGCAACCAGGGCGTGGCACAAACAGTCTCTTTTATACTCAGGAGAGGATCTTAATCAGCATCAGCTAAGCACAATCATCTCCTACAATTACACTGTTGTTCCTTCCGTCGAGTATCCCTTCACCTGCGTGCATCCTGAAACAACTCCCAAATGTTTTCCTGAACATTCCCTTTGATCCAATGCTCTGCCGCCACCTGGTGGCCAACCAGTCTCTCCCTGCCCTGCTTGGAGTCGACACCCTGTCCAGGGTCCTCCACCTCCTCCAAGGCCGACTCATAAGACCCCTCGCTGTCGGAGTTTGGCGGTAGCTCCAATGGCTCCTGCTGGGCCACAACAGATATCTATGATTTTGCGCGCTTTTGCCTCAGATCTTGCTTTGCTTAGCTGCTATCTTCTCATAACCAGTAAAAGTACTCTTAATTCTGCGAAATGGAGTTAAGTGGTTTCTTTCTTGGTTGCTGAGAGAGGCTAGCTTGACAGATGGGATTGGTCACCTTTGATGGATGGATTATACTGGCAGAATAATATAGGATCATCATCATTTTTTAATGACCCACATAATCCCTTGCAGGGTGGAATCTGGGAAAGTGAATGGAACTGAATGATTACTGGCCAGATGCCCTTCCTGTCACCGGTATGGAGTTTTGTTCAACAGATATATCCTCACTGTGCCAAGAGAGAGAAATGTCGGCCTCCACCTAGGATCGAACTCAGAGTGTCTCCTGATTGTGAGGTGAGAGCTCCACCTCTCGGCCACCACACCACTCCAACAATCAAGCAAATCATAAGTGACACAAAATCAATATTGTCAATATTTCATAACTGACACTATTTTGCGTAGGTTCTACTGATGCTGTTCATGATGGGCCATGAAGTTTTTTGTTTTTTTTCAATTCGATTGTGACCAGAACTGTCAGCTTGGAACACACCATTTTAAACTTTTGGGATAGTTCTAGCAAGTTTGTTGAGATGAGTTTGCTCATGCATATTGCCTATGAAAAACAATAAATGTAATATTCATTGGGCACTAGCTGATAACCTGGTGTTGTCTGACAGGGAGCCATTCTTCCCCCTACTCCCATGCCCATCATCTCTGCCCTCTCCCTTCCCTCTTTCATGCACTCCTCTTTCCGGCCCTGTCTACATTCCTCTCACTTTGCCCCAAATCCATCAGGCTTCCCCATTGGTCCACTGGAGGGCAACCATGTCACAGCTGGCTTTCCAGAGGAAGCTGCAAAGAAATTGACATCACAAACAATTGCCACTCTAGGATGTTGTACTCACTTTCTTTAATGGCCAAACTCTCCCTTTCCCCTCCCATGACATCACAAAAATTGCCACTCTAGGATGCCACCCTTGTTCTCCTTAACGGCCCAGAGTTATGCTGGAACACACACACAATGACACAGACACCAGGGGTGCCTTACTTCCCAGTATTGTTTTCATAGGGTACGTCATCTGTGTACCAAGTTTTGTTGAAATTGCTCGAGGCGCTCCAGAGTTAAGCTGGAATATACATACATACACACACACACACATACAGCCTGATAGATGATAGTTAGCTAGCTTGCTAGATAGATAGCTAAATATAGATAGATAAATAGATAGATAGATAGATAGATAGATAGATAGATAGATAGATAGATAGATAGATAGATGATAGATAGATAGATAGATAGATGATAGATAGATAGATAGATAGATAGATAGATAGATAGATAGATAGATAGATAGATAGATGATAGATAGATAGATAGATAGATAGATAGAGAGAGAGAGAGAGAGAGAGAGAGAGAGAGAGATAGATAGATTAGATTCCAGAATTCTTATTTGATTTAAAAAAAATTAAAAAAATGTTTTAAACTGTAAGAGACATAACTGCAATAACAGGAATATTTAATAGACAGAAGATTTCCCTTGCTTATATCAGAATTAATAATGGGCTGTATTTCCATTTTGTCCTCTATAATGTTAACTGTTTTTCCTCTGAAAGGTAAGCTAATTCTTTTCAACATTTTTTTAGAAAATTACTTTTGCGTAATTTATGAATATTTGCAAAATTTGTGAATATTGTATGCATATCACCTCACCCTTTTTAATTACATTTTTGCACATTTTTTTTCTTCCCAATACCTGCTTCCTATGTATAGTTTTAAACAGAGAACTGCATTGCAAGATTCAAAAAGAAAAGAGAGAGCATAATTGTGTACAAGTTTACTTCAGGAAGTGTGAAATTTCAATTAGTCATCCTGAAAGGCAAACAAAACAGATTTCACTTCTGTTCTTGCTAGAATTATTTCCTTTTTTCTCTTTCGTACAAAGCAAGGTTTCAAAAGTCAAGTCTGCTATGTGTTATCATAGCTCTGGAGTCTGGATGTTCCTTTATGCTTAATGACAACAGTCAAAGCAAGTACTTCGTGTGTCCTTGACGAAATACAGTGATAGCCTGGAGGCTATCCTTTCCTTTTCCATAAATGATGTTACACACACAAAAATGTACATTGCCTTGGAGATAATATGGATGTGCTTTGAAAGTATGCGAAAATATCATTAGTGGCGTGCTGAATGGCAAGGTTTAATAGAGAACCTGCACAGGGTCTTTGTGAGAAGTAAGAATTATTCCTGTAAAAGATAGAGCAATAGTAACACCATTCTTAGCCTCCAAGTAGCCTAAGACACTTTACTGGAATATTAAGTAAGACATTGGGTAAGAATGTTCTCTGTAGTTACAATAACAAGATTGTTTTGCACATTCTGGTTAAAGATAGTTGGCAGGTCACAAGAAAATAGTTGGCTGGTCACAGAAGATAGATAGCTGGCAGGTCAGGATGTCTAGTTGTCATACTAAAAGTAATAATGCTGACTGTAGTAGCAGCAGCTGAAAAACAGGACGGAGAATACGCCAAAAGAGATGGAGATACTGGAAATGGGTAAACAGATGGGATGGAAGTTACGGGAAGGGGACCCTTACCTAACCAGAATTTAGCCATTAGGATGAGTGGGCAGTAACAAGGAAAGAGCTTCTAAAAAATGTATATAACTACCATGTATTTTTAGGGAAGTTGTCCTCCTTGGCTCCACCATATGGGCACGGAGGTCCCTTTTGCAAAAATTCAATAAAGTTCTATATCAGTGATGGCTAACCTTCTTGTCCTCGCACACCAAAATTGCATGTGCACAACAGCAAGCGCACGTGTGCCCACACCCATAATGCAATGCACCCTGCTTCCCTGTGCATGTGTGCCAGTGGTGGGATTCAAATAATTTAACAACCGGTTCTCTGCCCTGATAATTTCTTCTAGCAACCAGTTCACCAAACTGCTCAGAAAGTTAAGAACCGGTTCTCCCGAAGTGGTGCAAACTGGCTGAATCCCACTACTGGTATGTGCTCAAACACCCCCCCCCCTATACTCCCCCATGCATGAGTGTGACTCCCCATGCTCCCCTTGCGCATGCACACACACCCACGGCATGTTTTGAAGCCTCCTGAAACTAAAACCAAAAATGGGGCATGGGGGCTGTGCACTCCCCACACTCCCTGGGCATGTGCATGTGCCCCCCCCCAGTGCATGCATGCACATCTTCCGCATGTGCAGCAGAGACCCAAAAATCAGTTGGCCGGTGGGAGGCGCCTGCACATTCACAGTGGAGCTGATCTGGGTGATGGCTTGCATGCCAGCAGAGGAGGCTCCGCGGGCCACCTGTGGCACATGTGCCATAGGTTCGCCATCACGGTTCTGTATTATTGTCCAACTGCCTCCTGACAATTTCACACCTAAGTGTTAATTTCACAATCCTTGAGAATCAAATGAAAAGACGTCCAATTCTGGGTATCAACAGCGTTCGTGAAGACAGGACTAACATGCTGTTCCTCACAAAAGCAGCAACAGAATGACAGAGCAGGCACTTTTGCAGAGTTGTTTGGAAGTTACTTTCGGTGCAATGCCAAAGCCTTAATTTGGAAATCATTTGTAGACAAGATCCTTCTCGGTTGTCCAATAAGCCGAAACAGCAGCCTCAGCACAAGCTTCCCAGAAGCCATCCGGCGTCCAAATCACTCGCCAACGCAGGGAGGTTCTTTGTCTCTTCGTCCAGGTTGCCTTCCCTGCTCAGCTGAAGTCCCTTCACATCTGTTCAACAAGACACCTCCAGCAGAGACAAAGGTACTGATAGATGGTCCACTCATGTTCCACATTCTGTTGTTCTTGGCAGTGACTTCCCATTCACAGCATCCAAAGAGAATAGCAGCTGTACTCCAGTTTCCAGAAGTATATTCTCTCTTGTGCGCCGAAACAAATGGGATATTTTCGGTATGACATGTACTTGCATAAAAGGCCTTGAGTCCACTCCAGGAGGTGTCATTTGGCACTGTGAATTATGTCTTAAGCAGCATGGGTGACATTGCAATGTTCATTTGACTCTTGACAGTACAGACGTTAAACATAGAAACTGACACTCACTAGTTTCAATGAAGCTTCATTGAAACAAGGTCATTTGAAATTGGCGGTTAAAGGTTAGTCTATTAGAAATTGACAATCCTGAATAATAATATCTTCTTCTTCTTCTTCTTCTTCTTCTTCTTCTTCTTCTTCTTCTTCCTCTTCCTCTTCCTCTTCCTCTTCCTCTTCCTCCTCTTCCTCCTCCTCCTCCTCCTCCTCCTCCTCCTCCTCCTCCTCTTCTTCTTCTTCTTCTTCTTCTTCTTCTTCTTCTTCTCCTCATCTACCCCTCTTCTTCTCTCCTCCTCCTCTTCTTCTCTCCTCCTCCTCTTCCTCCTCCCTCTTCTTCTTCTTTTCTACTCCTCCTCCTCCTCCTTCTCTTCCTCCTCTCCTCTTCCTCCTTCTATTAAGAGGTGAAATAAAAAAAGCTAAGACTTCTATATTAGTCTACACAATGGCAATGTGCTGAATCCTTTCCATGGATCAGTACCCAGTTTAAAAAAAAGTCTTTGAATCTTGCCTACATTGTGGATAAATATAATCCACTCTAATTTTCATGTTTGGGGTACCTTGAAGATTAAAGATGATTAGAGTCCCCTCTTGGTAAAATGGGTGGCAATTAAATTTAGCAACAAATAAGTAAATAAATTGTTCTATATCATGTAAGTATTGTTTATTTTTGATTTACCAACAAGTTCAGAACACTGACCTAGATGGGACTCCAATCAATAAAAAGAGGTGAATTAATCTTTATAAATTGTATGTTCCACTTTATCAGTCTCTGCTAATGTAATAATTCTCTCTCTCTCTCTCTCTCTCTCTCTCTCTCTCTCTCTCTCTCTCTCTCTCTCTCTCTCTCTCTCACTCACTCACTCACTCACTTACAAACACAAACATACACACACATACACAGACACACAAAAACCAGTTTTACCCCAAACAAAAAACAAAGAAGACAGGGAATCAACCTATTTTCCAAAGCATCAGAAGGCAAGACAAGAATATGAAACTTAGAATAACTTTATTGTCACTTTGACTGTACACTGATTGGCACACATTAAAATAAAATTCCATTGCATTATAGCTCTCAAAGGGTCACCACCTCCAATATACACTACATCAGTGTTTCTCAACCTTGGCAACTTGAAGATGTCTGGACTTCAACTCCCAGAATTCCCCAGCCAGCGAATGCATTCGCTGGCTGGGGAATTCTGGGAGTTGAAGTCCAGACATCTTCAAGTGGCCAAGGTTGAGAAACACTGCACTACATAAGCATGACAGAACAATGGACAGAAGTTAATCAAGATGAGAAGCCACCTGGGACTAAGGAGAAAACTCATAACAGTGAGAACAAGCAACCAGTGGAATTGCTTGCCTCCAGAAGTTGTGGATGCTTCATCACTGCAGGTTTTTAAGAACAGATTGGACAGCCACTTGTCTGGAATGGAATAAGGCCTCCTGCTTGAGCACGGGGTTGAACTAGAAAGACCCCCAAGGTCCCTTCCAACTTTCTGATGCTGTTGCTAAGCACATGCTACTTTTTAGGATCTCTAATGTAACAACGACTGTTCAGTATAATATTCTGCAGCCCCTTAAATTGGGTGTTGATGCATTGTACTGGGGAGTAGGAGATTTCAAGCTTAGAAGCCTTGTTTAACTGGGTTCAGAGGTGGTATTCAGCAGGTTCTGACCAGTTCTGGAGAACCAATAGTGGAAATTTTGAGTAGTTCAGAGAACGGATAAATATCACCTCTGACTGCCCCCTCCCCCATCTATTCTCTGCCTCCTGAATCCCAGCTGATCAGGAGGAACTGGGGATTTTTTTTTATAGCAATAGCAATAGCAGTAGACTTATATACCGCTTCATAGGCCTTTCAGGCCTCTCTAAGCGGTTTACAGAGAGTCAGCATATTGCCCCCAACAATCTGGGTCCTCATTTTACCCACCTCGGAAGGATGGAAGGCTGAGTCAACCCTGAGCCGGTGAGATTTGAACCACTGACCTGCTGATCTAGCAGTAGCCTGCAGTGCTGCATTTAACCACTGCGCCACCTTGGCTCTTTTGCAATAACTTCCCCTGGAGTGGGGAGGGAAAGGAGATTTTACAGTATCCTTCCCCTGACACGTCTACCAAGCCATGCCACCTCGCCCACAGAACCGATAATTAAAAAAAATATATTGAATCCCACCATTGATTGGTTGCACCCCTGACTGAAACAAACAAATCTAGTACAACTGGTGAGTTGTGTAGGTTTCACATTTGAAGCCGTGGACCACAAATTATATAAATGAGGCATAGAAAGAATGAACAATTAATAGCCTTGCTCATTGATCTGAATTATCAAGTACAAAACTTTTAATTTAGTCTCAGGTCAAATAAAAATGGTCTTGATTACTTTCTGGTAAAATTAATAATCTTAATGAAATACAGAGCTCCTACAGAACACGAGGGGGAAAAAAAGATAATTTAATTCACATTTCAATGTGAACATACCCAATTTGCTCATCTAATGGATTCATGAAGTAAAATAAAATATAGCAATATCTGCCCTTTTTCCATATCTCGCAATATCATTTTCCAAGACTCGGATGCATTAGGGAAGGCTGCTTGTGAAAATTATTTACAAAACATTTGCAAGAGAACCAAAATAAAAAGATATTAGGACAAGTGCATGCATATGCATGCTCCATTGGCATGCTACAGGGGGAAAAAAGATGAACAAACATGCAGAGCATATTTGGGTTCTGCAGAATTACAAATGCAAGCTGTGTGGAAGCAAAACTGACTGAATTTAATACTGAAAAAGGAGCAAAAGTATAAATTAGGCCTTTAGGCTTCTCTGCAAACTCCTTTCTCCATAAATTACAATCTCATCAAGATCATCAATACGACTTTTATAGAAAGGGTTTTCCTGGGTGTCCAAAGTCTTTCATAGGGATTATCTCAATAACCGTGACCCAACAAAAGCGCGCATGACAAAAGTGTGCCGACAAAACCACGTCGCTAAAACCGCATCGTCATCACCGCTCCAACAACAGCGCGTCCACAGAAGGACGATTTAAGGGCGATTTAAGTTAAGGTAAGGGTTAGGTTTAGGGTTAGGTTTAGGGTTAGGTTTAGGGTTAGGTTTAGGTTTAGGTTTAGGGTTAGGTTTAGGGTTAGGTTTAGGGTTAGGGTTAGATTTAGGGTTAGGTTTAGGGTTAGGGTTAGGGTTAGGTTTAGGGTTAGGTTTAGGGTTAGGTTTAGGGTTAGGTTTAGGGTTAGGTTTAGGGTTAGGTTTAGGGTCAGGTTAGGGTCAGGTTTAGGGTCAGGTTTAGGGTCAGGTTTAGGGTTAGGTTTAGGGTTAGGGTTAGGGTTAGATTTAGGGTTAGGTTTAGGGTTAGATTTAGGGTTAGGGTTAGGTTTAGGCTTACGTTTAGGGTTAGATTTAGGGTTAGGATTAGTGTTACGTTTAGGGTTAGGGTTAGCGTTACGTTTAGGATTAGGGTTAGTGTTAGGGTTAGCGTTAGGGTTAGGTCCACAGGCGCTTCTGTCACCGTGCTGTTGTCAGCGCGATTCAGCGCTCATTCGTCAGCGTGGTTTAGAACTCGCGGTTTTGTCACCGCGTTTTAGTTGGACGTGGTTTTGTCAGTCGCCCTTTTGTCAGTGAACCCTCAATAACTCTTACAATGATTCAATGCGCAAAGAAGAGCAACAAAGATGATTAGGGGCCTGGAGGCTAAAACATATGAAAAACGGTTGCAGGAATTGGGTATGTCTAGTCTAGTGAAAAAAAGGAGTAGGGTTGGCATGAGAGCAGTCTTCTAATATCTCAGGTCCTACCACAAAGAAGAAGGGGTCAACTTATTCTCCAAAGCATCTGAAGGCAGAACAAGAAACAATGGGTTCAAACTAATCAAGGAGAGAACCAACCTAGAAATGTGGAGAAATTTCCTAATTGTGAGAACAATTCCTCATACTTAAAAGTCTGTAGAGATTCTCACTCATCCAGGTCATGGTTGTCCCAAAGGTGCTTTTTTCAGGAAGCAACTGGACTTTCTTATTTTTTCTTTGAAGACATTTTGCTTCTCATCTAAGAAGCTTCTTCAGCTTTGACAAGATAATTATCCCCATTATCCTGTCAGAGCTGAAGAAGTTTCTTGGATTAGAAATGAAAAATCTTCAAAGGAAAAACAAGAAAGTCCAGTTGCCTCCTGAAAAAGCACCTTTGGGAGAATTCCTCATAGTGAGAACAGCTGGTTTTCAGAAGTGGGGGTGCTTCATCATTGGAGGTTTTTGAGAAGAGATTGGACTTGTCTGGAATGGTGTAGGGTCTCTGGATTGAGCAGTGGGTTGTAGTAGTAAGACCTCCAAGGTCCCTTCCAAATCTGTTAGGAGGAGGAGAAGAAGGAGGAGGAGGAGGAGGAGGAGGAGGAGGAGGAGGAGGAGGAGAAGGAAGAAGAAGACTCTAATTGTGTTTGTTTATAGAAAGAGATGAAGACCCTCTCCCCTCAAAATACTAAAAGCAAATACATAATCAAGGGAAATAAAGTCCAAGAGAAATATTAAAAATAATAATAGTAATAATTACAGAAGTACAAAGAGGGAAAATACAGGAACGCAGGAAAATACAAATGGATTAATATTAAATATATAAATATCTAGATATTAGACATATAATTACAGATATATAATAAATTGATATTTATATATGCAATATTAACACCTATAAAATGTAATGGTTTTGTAGTTAATAGATTAAATATTAATGTTAATATTAAATATGTAAATATATAATCATTAGCATATTTTTAAGGGAATAAATGTAACCTAGAAAAAAAATACCTAGTAAAACTTTATAAACAGAAAATTACTAGGTAAATGCTGGAATAAATAAGATGTGGCATGAAACTAGAAAAAAAAGATAAACCTGAACAAATCAAATCAAACTGAATATATATTTCATTATCCAAATAAGAATTAATAGATGGAACCTGATTGTGCGATAGGAAGAGGTTTGCATCTTTTATGAGAGCATACGACAAGAAAACATTTCTCCTATATTTTGCTTCGTTTAGTCTGAAGAGCAAAATAAACAAATATATAAATAAATGAAAAGCTTAAATCCACTGAATGATATAGACAAACTTCGGCTGAAATGCTGCTATACTAGTTCAATGGAAAAGTCTGCATTTCTTTATAAGTTACCAAAGGATGTTGCCAATTAACGAAATTGGAAGCAGACAATTTGCCAGATTTACCAGCTT
Organism: Thamnophis elegans; assembly: GCF_009769535.1. NCBI lineage: Eukaryota > Metazoa > Chordata > Lepidosauria > Squamata > Natricidae > Thamnophis > Thamnophis elegans. The sequence goes on from NC_045551.1 coordinate 66,036,323, forward strand.
TGAAATTCGGTTCACATTCCAAAACGAACCAATTCCATGTTTGCTTCTGTATCAAGAATATTCTGCATTGCGAAATTTGTAAAAGCCCATTTGCTTATGAAAACTATGTTTCCTTCCAGTTTCTTTACAGCACGGGGTGTGTGTGTGTCAAATTTGATTTCATTGAGGGCCACATCAGTGTTGTGTCTAACCACTGAGCCGAGGTGGTGCAGTGGTTAGAGTGCAGCACTGCAGGCCACTTCAGCTGACTGTTATCTGCAGTTCAGCGGTTCTAATCTCACCGGCTCAAGGTTGACTCAGCCTTCCATCCTTCCAAGGTGGGTGAAATGAGGACTCATACTGTGGGGGCGATATGCTGACTCTGTAAACCGCTTAGAGAGGGCTGGAAGCCCTATGAAGCGGTATATAAGTCTAACTGCTATTGCTATTGCTAACTGCTATTTTACCTTGGGGGTGTGTGTGTGGCTGGGGTGTGTGGCTGAGGTGTGTGGCTAAGGGAATGGATGAGGGATTGAATGGGGTATGGCCAGCTCTACATCACTCGTGTCGGGGGAGCTTGTGGTGGTCTGAGCACTCGGCCAGTGAAAATGGGCTGGCAAGCGCCATTTTTGGCTGTGATGGCCTCCTGCAACCCTCTGCCAGTGAAAACAGCGGCCCTCCTGAGCTCTGTTTTTGCTGGCAGAGGGTTGCAGGATGCCATCACAACCAAAAATGGAGCTCGGGAGCCCATTTTTGCTGGCAGAGGCACTGCGTCCCGGTCTTTTGCTGTTTCCAAGGCAGCCCTGGGGGTCAGGTCTAAGCAATAGCAATAGCAGTTAGACTTATATACTGCTTCATAGGGATTTCAGCCCTCTTTAAGCACTCTCTCTGACTCTTACAGAGTCAGCATATCGCCCCCACAGTCTGGGTCCTCATTTCACCCACCTCGGAAGGATGGAAGGCTGAGTCAACCTTGAGCCTGGTGGGATTTGAACAGCCGAACTGCAGAACTGCAGTCAGCTGAAGTAGCCTGCAGTGCTGCATTTAACCACTGCGCCACCTCGGCATCCGGCCCCCGGGCCTTGAGTTTGACACCCCTGCTTTGTAGCTTTGGGAAATGTCAATTGGGTTGTTGTTGTTAGTTGCGAAGTCATGTCTGACCCATTTCACCCATGTGGACAAGATTCCTTCCTGTCCTCTACCATCCTATGGAGTCCATTTAAGCTCAAGCGACTGCTTTGGTGACTCCATCCAGCAACCTCATTCTCTGTCATCCCCTTCTTCTTCTGCCCTCCATCTTTCCCAGCATGAGGCTCTTCTCCAGGGAGTCCTTCTTTGTCATTAGGTGGCCAAAGGATTTGAGTTTCCTCTTCAGGATCTGGCCTTCTAAGGACCAGTCAGGGTTGATCTCCTCTAGGACTGACCAGTTTGAGGGACTTTCGGGAGTCTTCTCCTGCACCATAGTTCAAAGGCCTCAATTATTTGGCGCTCAACCTTTCTTATGGTCCAACAGCCATCCATTGCAATTGGGAAAGCCATAGCCTTTACTGTAAGCACTTTTGTTGGCAGGGTGACCTGCCCTCAGATTAAAATGTGAGTCAAATTAATTTCTGCTGCCCCTTTTAAAAATAAAACTAAAAGGCTATTGGTCCCCACAAAAGCATTTCGTCAAAATCAAGACAAAAGGAAGAATCAAGCTTAGTAATATTGCATGTGTTCCATTCTCATGTGCTTTGCAGACATGTTCACGAGAGGAAGAGGAAGCCCTAGATACTACATTACATTCCAAAGTCGTTTTCCTGCGATGGTTTTAACCGAACAAGGAAGCAGTCCAGAGTAATCAAATCCCATTCATAATAATTCTTAAAGTGTAGGCTATTCTTAACATCACCATCCCACCCCACTGGGGATCAAAAGTAGAGTTCCTGCAATGCAATCTGTAGTGCAAATCTGGAATGACAGATTTTTCACAATTGTTCTGTTTCAAACCCAATCATTGCCATTTTCAATTCCTCCGGTTAAAAGAGGAGAATGTATTTCAAGGTGTCTGTGGACACCAGGACTGGACTTGAATAGAACTTCCCCATATGGGGATTGATGACAGCACAGGATTATTGTGGCTTCATTGTCAATTTTTCAAAATCTTCACATTTCTCCAATTTCCAGCAGTTTCCAGCAGTGTGTGTGTGTGTGTGTGTGTGTGTGTGTGTGTATGTTATGTATGTACACACACACGTACACACACACACACACACGTATATGTATGTGTGTGTGTGTGTGTGTGTGTGTGTATGTGTGTGTGTATATATATATATATATATATATATATATATATATATATATATATATATATATATATATATATATATATATATATATATATATATTGCATTTGTGCTGATAAATAAATAAAGGGAGACTAGTATAGATCTATTTCAAGCTATTTAGCTCTCATCAGCTAGCCATACCCTTAATGGGAATAAAACCTGGGCTGTGTTACATATCAGGCAGTTATTTTAGCCACTAAGCCACAGGCTCTCTTCCTTTATCAGCTAGGCCAGGGAAATAGGTATGTATTGGAAAGCCATTATCTTTCTGTCGGGATGGTCTCTTGTGATGAGCCGATAGATGATAGATAGATAGATAGATAGATAGATAGATAGATAGATAGATAGATAGATACACACATACATGCATGCATGCATATATACATACATACATGCATGCATGCATGCATGCATGCATACATACATATTCTGGAATTCCAATTCGTTATAATGCTATTTCATTCCTGGAAAACAGTCACTCCCTCTTATATTTACACTAAATATCTCACCTCTTGCTCCCTTGCATTTCTGTTAAGGTTACAGCTGAGCATTTAAAATTACATTTGCCCAGTGTTGGAAAAGATATGCAGGAGTAGCTGTGCAGTGTTCGGAACTGATTAAACCAAATCTTTTTCAACATGGAAGCTGAAACACTTTATCAGGCGCCCACAGTACCTACAAAACAAATTCAATGGACTCACCTGTGCCCCTAATAGTAATAAAGTGGAAAGCAGACGCTGGAGCTGCAGCAAGAATAATAATAATGGAGGCCGAGCTTCAATGTTCTTTGAAGTATGGCTGAGCCTTCCTTGAATGAATTTGCAAATAAACACAGATCATTTCTAACTCTGGAGTCCCTCCCTCCTGCTCTACGGTGCTTATTAAGGAGATAACATTTGTCATCTGCTGTCTCACTCGATCAGTGGAGGCCACAGTTAGAAATGGGTTTTTTTTTTTAAAAAAAGAGGTTTTGTTGTGCTGATGATCTATCTCCAAGTGCTCTCTCTCAACTCCTCTTGGTTAAAGTGGCCTGTTTCAAAAGAAGAGAAAAGAAAGAAAGTTCCTGCTGTTGGGTGGAATTTATTCGTGAAAGTTAAAAAGGTAGATGCTTTAAACAGCTATGACTTTTTCCAGGCCAGCAAACAAGTGGCAGGGGGGAAATGGGCTACTTTAATGAATAGCATTGGTAGAAAAATCCATCTGGTTCCGTTTCAATCCAAGAGAAAGACACTGGAGCAGAGGAGGGTTCCTACCAGTTCGCACCTATTCGGGAGAACCGGTTCTTCAAATCTACCGAACCGGTTAGAAGAGGTTCCACCAGTGGACCCGGAAAGCAGGCCACACCTACAGAAGAGGCTCCAAATTTTTTTGAAACCCACCACTGGTCCTTGGATATGATTATTCTACACTATCATGCTCCTATTTATAAAACTCAGTGCCTCTGTGGAAGGTAAGGATGACTACTGCGTTTGTGGTGCATTCAGAACATTGCGTGGGTTGAAGTTATTTTAACGCAAACCAAAGATGCCTTTTAAAGAACAAGGTTACATCCTATTCTTATGCATGCCAGTGCTGTGTGTGAGCTAATTTAAGGTGTTTCTGACAAGTGTCGTCAGGATCTTCATATCCGGTCACATGGGCGGCAAGCCACTCCCATCCGGTCACATGGGCAGCAAGCCACTCCCACAAAGGAGGCCACACCCACAGAGTAGGTTCGAACAATTTTTGGAACCCACCACTGCACTGGAGACAAAATGGTGGCTGGAGGCTGATTGGAAAGATGGTTTAATGATGAAGCAGAAGTGTTTAGGTGATTCTGGGCAGCTGGACACATGGAGTTGAGAATGAGGGGTTTTTATACCTTCTCTTGGACTTTGCATTTGAGCTTCCTATTCCTGGGCAAGAACATGTTGTTAAGCCTGAATTTGATTTGGATGTGGGATTGTTTGTATCTTTGTGTATACTAATAGGAATTCAGTTTGACAGCAGCTAAAGGAAGCTAGAGCCTTCAGTCATAACATCATAGCTAGCCGATGAGTCAAGCACATTCCAACCAGGGGTGGGTTGCTGCCAGTTTTACTACCAGTTTTACTACCAGTTCACAATGTGCATGTGGGCTGTTCACTGTAAATTGTTCTTTGTGCATGCCGGTTCTCTGACCAGACCTGAATTCCACTACCGGTTCGGTCAAACAGGGCTGAACCAAGAGCAACCCACTTCTGATTCCAACAGCTGGATGATCGAAGAAGGAGGAGGAGGAGGAGGAGGAGGAGGAGGAGGAGGAGAAGGAGGAAGAGGGAAGTCGCCAAGCAACCAGCTCCCATCTTGGTTGAACAATGTGATAGTTTGTTTTGGAAACTTGAGAATCTGAAACTTATATTGGTGTGAAAAGCCCGGGAACTTAAGTTCTGGCTTTTCACCAGTTAGTGCCAATATGGTGTGCCTAAATAAATTTGTACTTTGAGAGAATGGAATGCCTCGGAGCTCAACTCTTGATGGATCCATTGCTTGCAACCTGACCCATGTGTTCTCTTGACTGTTGTCGGGGTTATGTAGAGGTCATAGCTGGCTCTATAGGTTGTCTGAGCTCCAAGGATTGATTGAAGTTTGGACTGTCATGGAGAGGCTTGTGTTCTGGAAGTGTGTTCTGAAAATTCCTATTATGGCTTAATGGCTTTCTCCTGGTTTGGATCTAATCCTATCACTCATATTTTGCTGCAGGGAGCATTGGATTACCAAAACTGCATTTCTAAAAAGCTGCCCCAATTCAGTTTCTGCTTGAGGGGATGGAACAGGGGCTCTGAGTTTCTGTCTCCCTTAAGATTTTTTTTCATTTGTCTTTTAAGGGAAATATTTTATCCTGTCCTTTATTTTTTTTTTTAAAAAAAAACCATTCTTCTAGGAGGGGGTGGGTGCTAACTTTCTACAGTAGTAAAGCAGGACTGTGTTCGCACAAGGTCAGAAAGGACCCATTAACCGCGATCATTTAATTTGCTTCAAAAAATAGTTGCAAAAACTGGGAGGAACACTGAGTGGTAGTAAGCATTTTCTGGGTCTCTTTGCTCCAATCCAATGGCCATAAGACATTGAATGCACTTTTATGAGAGCCTCGATCCATACCGTTGCATAGATTTCACAAAAGTAAAGGAGTGGCATTTTTCACCAGGTTATAATAAATGTTTTTGCTCCCTTTTTCATTCCTATTAATTAGGATAAATAAAGAAAACTGTTAGAAATTCTGGACACCGGGTGCTGAAAAGTTAGCATGCACAGCCCAGAAGGGGAGCTGCCCAGGGTGCATGCACACCCCTAAAAATGAACTTCCGGTTTCCGGTGCATGCATGTATGCCAGCCAGCTAGTGTTCTGGGTTACTGGCACACATGTATGCACGACAATAAGCTGCTCACACAGGAAAATGGAAGACCAGCTCTTCTAGTTTCTGGTACTGCTGCACACATGGAGGCCAGCTTATCATTGTACATGCATGCACACCAGAAACTCAGAAGAGGAACGGGTGATGCCACATGTGCCAAGCAACATGTCTGCCATTTCAGGCACACATGCCATGGGTTCGCCATCACGGCTCTAAGCAGTTTGCAGAGTCAACATATTTCCCCCTCCCCAATCCTCATTTTACTGACTTCGGAAGGATGGTAGGCTGAGTCAAACTTTGAGCCAATCAGGATCGAACTTCTGGCAACGGGCAGAGTTAGCCTGCTATGCTGTATTCTATCAACTGAGCCATCAAGGCTCAACAACTGCTGCTCATTTGTTTATTTTTAATGCAGAAAACCAGGTTGCACCTGTAGCATTGAGCATATGCCATCTGCAAGATATTATGCTTATGGTGATAAAGCCAACTTTAATGTAATTGTCGCTGGGGTAAATACAGCACTGTATCGTAAGCTGGCATTAAAATGCTCCTGATTTATTAAAAGTGCATGAGTATATATATAACAACCAGTAAGGATTTCCACAACACTTTACATTATGGATATAATGTGATAATTGTTAGTTGATTGGTCCATTTGTTCATGCTTCATTACAGATGTATTTGGGTTTATTTCCTAGGAAACCTACTTATCAGAAGCAACCCTGATTAAAGGGGGAAAAAAGATCAAATCTTTGAAATATATTCCTACACACTTACTTCTTAATATAATCTATCAGTAATATTTTTTCTAGCAAAGAGTTTGTCACTCAGCCTCAAATGTTGTTTCCTTAGTTTATTAAAGATTTATTGCTATTTTACCCCAGAGGAAAGTTTACATGGCATGCATTATGAAGTACTAAAGAGCGTGAAGAGGTGCTAGGAGAATCCTATTCATTAATTCCACGTTTTTGTTGCTATCTCCAAGCCTGTTTATTCACTAAAATGGAATAAATTCAGTTCACGTTTTACTTCACGATTGTGGAAATCAGATACGTAGGATTCTGGAATATATATATATATACACACACACACACACACACACACACACACAATGGAATATATAATGGTTATAAATGCAAAAGCAGAATGATTTAAAAGAAGCTGTGATGGGGATGACAGTGTGACATAAGCTAATAGGGTGGAGGACACTCAAATACAGATAAAATCTAGGACAAATGCACTGATTAAGAGATCTAAATCAATTTCTTCCTAACAGCTAGAGGCTCCTAAATTGAGCATTTGGGGAAACGACACCACACTTTGGGGAAACGACCAAGTTATCTTGGAAACCTAACAGGAGAAAATCATTGGAAGAGACAAAATGGCAGCTAATAGGAAACTGGCAATGGAGCCACCAGACTTTATCATTAATATTGAAATATGCCATCTACATGTGTATCGCTTATCAAACATATTTTTGGCTCAGCTGGATACCATTAGAATTGCAAGAACATTTTATGTATCCTGTTTAAATTACCTCTGGCTCAATAATAATTAAACACTTTTGAAAATCAGCACGAGCGTGGATTTCAAAATATGCATTTTTAATAAAGAGGAGAGCTGTAATGAGGAAGAGTATCAGCTCCACCTACTAGTTCTAAGGAGACATTTCCTAACAATGAGAACAATCAACCAGTGGAAGGCCTTGCCTTCAAAAGCATGGATGCCCCATCACTGGACCATCTTCAGATGTAAACAATTTTCCCAGCCTTTATCAAAGCCACCCAGGCTGAGAGTCCTTCAACCAGCATCACCAAGCTTTCTCTGTAATACTTGTTAAGCTTAATTAATATGTATAGCACAATGCAAATTTAAAATGGATCTTAAAAGAGTATTTGCATGGAAGATTTTAATCAATCCTGGATTTTTTAAAAAAACTTTAGATCAGATGCAGAGGTGGGATTCGGCAGGTTCTGACCAGTTCTAGAGAACCGGTAGCAGAAATTTTGAGTAGTTTGGAGAATTGGTAAATACCAACTCTGACTGGTCCTGCCCCCATCTATTCCCTGCCTCCTGAGTCCCAGCTGATTGGGAGGAAATGGGGATTTTACAGTATCCTTCCCCTGCCACGCACACCAAGCCACACCACACCATGCCCACCAAACCACACTCACAGAACCAGTAGTAAAAAAAATGAATCCAATCACTGGACCACAGGTATCAAGATATAATGTGTCCTTTCCTCTAACCCACATATAACCCCCCTCCCCAATAATAATTATCAAGCCACATGATGTTCAAAAATACACTGCATCTGGGGTGGGATTCAACCAGTTCGAGCCTATTTGCTAGAACTGGTAGTTAATTTTCTAAACAGTTTGGAGAACTGGTTGTTGGAAGAAATCTCATTCTGTTTTTTCCCCCCAGTTTTCAGAGCTAATCCTGTAAGGAAGGCAGGAAGGAAACATTCTGCTGTTGTTTCTAGCTTAATCTTTATTGTCCTGCTTACAGAAACTGCCTTTCCGGTTAACCCTTATTACCATTGTAACAGCTAAGGCGAAGCGCCAATCGACATGAATGAGATTGAGTTGGCCACGCCTACATGGATACACTGAGCCCCGCCTACCCAGATGTTCATTAGGGCAAAGAACCGGTTGTTAAATTATTTGAATCCCACCACTTTTTGACACCTCTGCTTTAGATAAATTTCCAAATAAGTTTCAATAAGTTTTCATCATAACATTTCCGATGTTAAACCACAAATACAATTTATCTGTGTCTCTCTCTCTCTCACACACACACACTCCTGCAATATTTATAACTACAATATGTTATGGAATTTAAAGACTGAATAGAATACAGGATATTCCCGTTTGATTTAAACAGTGGAGGTTGTCACTAACTGCATAAAAAATTCAAAACACCTTAAACTATACAGTAGCTTATAAAATGGGGGGTGGGGGGGATAGTATTTTGGACTTATTAGATCTCATTGTGTTGCACAGAAAAGAAATGACAAAATAATTATGTTGGGGATTCCGTTAGATAAATGTTTCATCCATACATGTTTGTGAGATGTTATAAAATAATAAACTGGAAAGAAACCATCGCCTATATTAATTTGACTTTGAGATGGGTTTTAATATTTTCTATTTACTTATTTATTTAAAAAAAAAACTATGCACAATATTGCTCCATAGAAATTGATGACTGGACAAAGGAAATACATTCTCCGTGCCCTTTTTATTGATAACAAACTACTCCTTCAATACTAGAAAGATACATTTATGTTATGTTTCTTCAGCAAATTGAAAACATGATGTTGCTCACAATTTATGAAAAAAGTTGCTTACAGATGTAGGTTATGTATGGATAAATACAAATTATGTCTTTTATTAAAACTTTAATTTACAATGTTTATTTATTCTCTCTCTCTCTCTCTCTCTCTCTCTCTCTTCTCTCTCTCTCTCTCTTCTTTCCTTTCCTTTTGCTCAATCAAATAAATATAAAGGCAATTAAAACTAAACCAATGGCTCTCGTGGCTTCCTTCATTTGCTGTTGTTAGTTGCGAAGTCATGTCCAACCCATCTCAACCCCAATGTTCTTCCAGGGCTTTCTGTTGTCTACCATCCTCTGGAGTCCATTTAATCTCACACCTACTGCTTCAGTGACTCCATGCAGCCACCTCATTCTCTGTTGTCCCCTTCTTCTTCTTTTGCCCTCAATCCAGCATGAGGGTCTTCTCCAGTGAGAAGACCCTCATTAGGTGACCTCATTAGGTGACCAAAGAATTTGAGTTTCCTATTCAGGATCTGGCCTTCTAAAGAGCAATCAAGGTAGATCTCCTCTAGGACTGACAATTTGGACCATCTTGCAGTCCAAGGGACTCACAGGAGTCTTCTCCAGCACCAGAGTTCTTCGACACTCAGCTTTTCTACTGGTCCACAGCCATCCATTGCAACTGGGAAAACCATAGCCTTGATTATACTCACTTTTGTTGGCAGGGTGATGTCTCTGCTTTTTAGTATGCTGTCTATATTGGACATAGCTCTCCTCCCTGGGAAGTGGAGGGCTACTTTAATCTCTATCTAGCTCAAAGACTACTTCTCTTCTCTTCCCTTCCCTTCTCTTCTCTTTTCTTCTCTTCTTCTCTCCTCCTTTCTCCTCTCCTCCCTTCCCTTCCCCTTCCCCTTCCTCTCCTTTCCTCTTTCCTCCTCTCTCCTTTCTTACCTCACCTTACCTTCTCTTACCTTACCTTCCATCCTAGCTCCTAGCTGTGAGTTAATTAGTTTTGTTGAAGTGCTGCATAGTGAAGAATTCCTTGAACCCTCTGCAAGCCCTTGGAGTTCAGTTGACAGAATCAACACACCTGATATGTGTGTATCCACAAAACGCTAATATCCACTTACTCACTTGTCTAGCCTTCCTATGTAAGAGGATGAGTGACACCTTGCTCCATATTTCACCATGGCTGCTGATTCTGGAGCAATTATCTCAGTTCCAGCAAACAGATAAGTGAACAGCTGAGATTTATTCACAGGTATGGAATTTAAAATTCAATGGGTAAATACTGAAGGCTCTTCTCATTCTAAGCCTGAAAGTAGATCTTTGGCTGGTTTGTATACATCATATGCTTAAGACCATATGAATCTGCAGCATCTCTCCTCCATAAGAATAGTTTTATATATACTCGATGAGTTTACAAACCTTTTTTTTAAAAAAGAGAGATATGCAGTTTTAGCACTTTCCCCCAATCTATCCTGGATTAATTTGCAAAACACTTTGCAGTTCAGTTTCTTGGGGGGGGGGGGGGAAGGAACTAAAAACATCCCAAGGTTGGTCCATAGAGGCAATTTCACACAGTTGAGCAACCTATAAAAACACCAGTAAGCAGATATGTTTAAATTGCTAATCAAACAAAAATGGTTTTCTTGCAGGAGGGGGGAAAAATAAATTGGATAAACTGTTCTGCAGATGGAATTGTAGGCAGGGACTTCAGACGAGTCGCCATTAATCATAATTTCACTGCTGCATTTATCAGTACAAGCAAAAGAAAGATTGCATGTGTGTGCCATTTACGGGTTAATGAAATATTGTAAAAATCCTCTTAATATGCAAGAATTTACCCGGTGTGTTTCCAGCTTTGCTGCATTTGTTATGTTTCATTTGAATTTGCTGTAATTTATTTCCCTGAAGCACAATGTACAATCTTCTTTGAGTAGAGTTTGACTCCTGGTGGCCTCATGTGGAGATCTCAGTTACAAAAAGCGATAATATTGGAGGCCTTTCACATAAGTGGAAATGGAGACAAGGCAGATCAAAAATGACAAGAAAGTAGAAATGGCCTTCTAAGATCAGTCATGATCAACTACATGCTGCTACAATTAATCTATATTATAGATAGACTAATTAGTCTTTATTCCAGATAGAGCGGTAGGGAGATAAGGATATAAAGCAGAGGTGGGTTCCTACCAGTTCGCACCTATTCGGTAGAACCAGTTCGTCAAATCTACCGAACCGGTTAGAAGAGGTTCCACCAGTGGACCTGGAAAGCAGGCCACACCTACAGAAGAGGTTCCACAATTTTTTGAAACCCACCACTGGTCCTTGGATATGATTATTCTACACTATCATGCTCATATTTATAAAACTCAGTGCCTCTGTGAAAGGTAAGGATGACTACTGCGTTTGTGGTGCAATCAGAACATTGCGTGTGTTGAAGTTGTTTCAACGCAAACCAAAGATGCCTTTTAAAAAACAAGTTTGCATCATATTCTTATGCATGCCAGTGCTGTGTGTGAGGTAATTTAAGGTGGTTCTGACAAGTGTCGCCGGCATCTTCATATCTGGTCACATGGGCGGCAAGCCACTCCCACAAAGGAGGCCACACCCACAGAGTAGGTTCGAACAATTTTTGAAACCCACCACTGATATAAAGAAGGAAATAGAGGGAGACAGACAGGTGAAAGAAGAGGAAGAGAAAGAGAGAAATGGAGCCCTATGGAGGTAAATGTGGATGGGAGACTAGATAAATAAATTGTTTATAATTTGCTTCTTTTTTTAAAAAAAAAATCCCAACGGTAGAATATCTATGGAGATTCTCCATCATCCAGGTCATGGTTGTCCCAAATGTGTTTTTTTCAGGAGGCAACTGGACTTGGTTTTTTTCTTTGAAGCCGTTTCGCTTCTCATCCAAGAAGCTTCTTCAACTCTTACACATCGCCCACTATTCCATTCGCCACCAACCGGTCAGAGCTGAAGAAGCTTCTTGGATGAGAAGCGAAACATCTTCAAAGAAAAACCAGAAAGTCCAGTTGTCTCTTGAAAAAAGCCCCTTTGGTAGCTAAGAGTAGAAGTTATTATTTCCATTTTTACTCCACCAATTCGGCATACATTCATCTTTCTTCCTTATGTGAATAAGCAGTAATGAAACTATTGGCTACAGAGGTTGAGTAGGATTAGGTGTGACATGATAACAACATTCTGATATTTGAGGGGCTGCCACACAGAAGATGCAGGCAACTGATTTTCCAAAGCAACAAAAGCTAAGACAGGAATTAATAGATGGAAACCAATCATTTGTCCCAGTGGACAACCATTTAAATATGAACCAGCAGTGTGCCAAAAAAGCCATCACAGTTCTAGGCTGCATCAACAGAGGGATAGAATCAAGATCATGTGAAGGGTTAATACCACTTTATAAGGCCTTGGTAAGGCCACACTTGCAATACTGCATCCAGTTTTGGTCACCATGATGTAGAAAAGATGTGGAGACTCTAGAAAGAGTGCAGAGAAGAGCAACAAAGACGATTAGGGAGCTGGAGGCTAAAACATATGAAGAACGGTTGCAGGAACTGGGTATGTTTAGTTTAATGAAAAGAAGGATCAGGGGAGACATGATAGCAGTCTTCCAATATCTCAGGGGTTGCCACAAAGAAGACGAAGTCAAACTATTCTCCAAAGCACCTCAGGGCAGGACAAGAAGCAATGGGTGAAAACTAATCAAGGAGAGAAGCAACTTAGAACTGAGGAGAAATTTCCTGACAGTTAGAACAATTAATCAGTGGAACAAGTTTCCTGCAGAAGTTGTGAATGCTCCAACACTGGAAGTTTTTAAGAAGATGTTGGATAACCATTGTCTGAAGTGGTGTAGGGTTTCCTGCCTAGGCAGGAGGTTGGCCTAGAAGACCTCCAAGGCCCCTCCCAACTCTGTTATTCTATTCTAGATGTTTCTAATTAGCCAGTGATATTTAAGATGTTGTTGTCTTAATTGACTTCTCTTTGACCATATGTTCCATGGAGAGAGGGATGGAAGGACAAGTGATGAAACATGCATTGTAACACAGTGTTCCAATATCTCAGGGGCTGACACAAAGAAGAGGGGGTCAACCTATTCTCCAAAGCACCTGAAGGCAGGAGAAGAAGCAATGGGTGGAAACTGATCAAGGAGAGAAGCCACATAGAACTAAGGATGAATTTCTTGACAGTGAGAACAATGAACCAGTGGAACGGCTTGCTTTCAACAGTGGTGGGTGCTCCATCACTGGAGACTTCTAAGAAAAGACTGAACAAACATGTTTTTGGAATAGTGCAGGATCTCCTGCTTGAGCAGGAAGTTGGATTAAAAGACCTCCAAGGTCCCTTCCAACTCTGATGATGTTCTATGTTCAAACAAAGCAAAACAAAAAGTGAGCAATGTATACATTTCCAACTCTTGTGCTTACACATGTTCTGACCTAGGCTTCTTGAGACAGTAAAAAGCACACGCTTATTCCCCAAAACCCACATTTTATTTCCAAGGCTGTGAATTATATTCATTCGCAGCTTGTAATGAGTCCCAAATAGTTTGTAAAGAGTCCTACAGTAGGCTGCCAAAGTCTTTCCGAATAAGGCTGATAAGAACCCCCCTTTATCTCCCTTGAAAGGCTGCCAAAGACCTAATTGCCAATTAGCTTGGCAAAGCCACAAGGAGCAACGAGTCAAAACAGAGCTTCAGAAGGTAAACTGACCAGCATGAACCACCTTGCTTCCTGCAAAGGCTCACATGCCTTTGCTCCTCTTTTATGTCCTATGGGGCTTCCAAGACTTACTCCTGAGTCGCCCCTTTTGTCTTAACTGTTCTTGCCTTCTGGCTGCTCTGCACATGTGTGCACTGGGAACAGGGCGATTTCAGCTGGTCCAGAATGCGGCCGCACGAGCGATCGTGGGTGCACCTCGTTTCACCCACCTAACACCTATCCTCCGCGAGCTGCACTGGCTGCCTATTAGTCTCCGGGTGCGCTTCAAGGTGCTGGTTGTCACCTACAAAGCCCTTCATGGTATTGGATCTGGGTACTTGAGAGACTGCCTACTGCCGATTACCTCCACTAGACCAATAAGATCGCATAGATTAGGCCTCCTCCGAATTCCATCAGCCAGCCAATGTCGACTGGCAACTACCCGGAGGAGAGCCTTCTTGGTGGCTGCTCCGACCCTCTGGAATGAACTCCCCGTGGAGATCCGGACCCTCACCACCCTCCAGACCTTCCGCGCTGCCCTCAAAATCTGGCTGTCCCAGCAGGCCTGGGGCTAATGACTTTAACCCTACCCGAATGGTATGACTGTTGTGCTTTTTTAATAATGTCTGTCTTCATGTTTGTAACTTGTTTGTCTCCCCCTCCCCCTGAACTGTGAGCCGCCCTGAGTCCCCTCAGGGAAAAGGGTGGCATACAAATAAAGTATACCAAATAAATATACCAAATATACCAAAGCCTGTTCCTCTGCCTCACTGATGTCTGATTCTGGAGGCTCCAGAGGCAGCAAATAACTCCCAGATGTCCCTGGCCCTCTCTCTGCCTCTGATGCAGAGCCCTTGTCTGAGTCTTCCCCAGACTCCAGGACTGGCCCATGTTCTTCCCCAACCTCCTCACTGTCCGACTCTGCAGCCAGCTCCACTGTCCGCAGGCAGGCCACAACAGCACATATAAACCATGCACAACCATGTTTATTTTTTGCATATGCCGCCCCTTTGCTTGCACACAGGACAGCAACCCTTTCTGCAAATGAAAACACTTCTGCTCGTGTCGATAAATATACTAAATCTTCAGAGCCTGCAAGCCAGACAGGTAAAGATATCCAAGGAGAAGAGACAGGTTTCACACATCTCAAAGCGATGGCGCCTTGTAATCTGTGTAGCATGCCATGATTAATGCCCCCACTCTCATCCCTCAAAAATCGCACAAGCTGTAATTGAATCAACAGCAGAGGATGCAAATTTCCTCTTCCGGCGAGGAGAAGGACGAATCTCAACATGCGGCTGACAGGACAGCAATCGGTTTTCAACACAGAGACTCTGTAATTAAGAAGAGAATCCTGGAGGGAAAGGAAAGGGGAGGAAAAGAGATTGAATATATTCCATTGCAAACTCTGCTTGTGTCGCTCCTTCTCTAATGCCTGATGCCGGAGAAAGAGAGGTGTAGGAATGTAGTCTGATTGCAAATATAATGAGAGCAATTCCTTTGCAGGAACAAACGTTGCCCCAACTCAGTTCCACCGCACATGCACACCAGGGGTCACTACTACCAGTTCGCTTGTGGGCATGCTGGGCATGTTGCACATGATGCACATGGACACTTGATGCACGCTGTGAGTGCATGCACAGAGCAATAAAAAATGCTCAAAAATCCCCAATATGGCAGCACATACGGCAGCCATCATACGGCAGCCATTGAGCCGAGGTGGCGCAGTGGTTAGGGTGCAGTACTGCAGGCCAATTCAGCTGACTGTTATCTGCAGTTCAGCGGTTCTAATCTCACCGGTTCAGGGTTGACTCAGCCTTCCATCCTTCCGAGGTGGGTGAAATGCGGACCCGGATTGTTGGGGGCAATATGCTGACTCTGTAAACCGCTTAGAGAGGGCTGAAAGCCCTATGAAGCGGTATATAAGTCTAACTGCTATTGCTATTGCTATTGCTTTTCCAACTCTGCTATTGTATTAGAACTCAGGTGGCTGAAATGTTAGGATTGCAGAGAGTTGAAGTGGGAACACAGGTTGTTTGCCTGGGATATGTACACAGAAGATCCAGAGAACAGGGGTCGAATTTTTTCTACTGGCAAACAACCTCTAGGATTGTTTGATTCCACTTCTTTTAACTGACAGAAAGAGGTCATTTTTGAATAAAGGATCCATGAAGGTAGCTCAAAAACTGTATATATCTTCAGGGGTGCAATTCAAAAATTTTAGCAACCAGTTCTCTGCTTGGTTGCTGGGTGGATATGGCCTACTCAGCTTCCTGCACCACAGGGGGAGGTGTTTTCACCATCTCCAGGCTCCAGAGGCTTTCCTCGACCCTCTGGAAGGGGTTAATTTTTTTCCCCTCCCCAGACTCTGGAGGCTTTCCTTGAGCCTCAGTGAGGGTGAAAACATCCTCTCCAGGGCTTTGGAGGCTCTCCAGAGGCCAGAAATTGGCCCATTTTTGGACTTCCAGAATTTCGGGGAGTTCTGTTTTTTGCCCTCCCAGAGCCTCCACATGGGCCCTGAATCTACCTGGCATCAAAAATGTGTCACATGGAGACTCCTAGAATGGGCAGGGTTGGGGGGTGGGTAGGAAGCCAGTCTTTGAAGCTACCAGTTTGGCGAACCAGATGTAAAATTAGCATCCAGTTCACCCAAACCAGTCCAAACCAGCTGAATCTCACCCCTGTATATATTTTACTATCTTTGGTGGAAGATGTTTAGTGGGAGAAGGAAGGAAGGAAAGAAGGGGAAGGAAGGAAGGAAGGAAGGAGAGGGGAGGGGAGGGGAGGGAGGGAGAGGAAAGGAAGAGGAGGGGAAGGAAGAAGAGGGGAGAGGAGATCAGGTCATAACTTGTAGCTGATCTTGAAAAACAAACTAAAGAATGTTGACCTAGTTAACATTTCAATGGAAGATTCCTGGAGAACCCAAAATAGTCAGCTAAAAGAGACAGAAATGGCAAGCTACTCCTGTACTACTGCTGAGAAAATTATGTGGCAGTATTCATCAAATTGCCAGGGAGCAAGCATTTGTTAAATGGTGCAATTGGGCTTTAATTGTTAGAATGTTTGGAAAGAAGTTGCTGACGGAAAAAAAAAACCTCTGTCCCAAGGACTTTCACATCCAGAAGAAAAAAGAAAGAAACAAAGAAAGAAAAAAGGAAGGAAGAAAGGAAGGAAGGAAGGAAGGAGTACTTTTACATCCAGAAGAAAAAAGAAAGAAAGAAAGAAAGAAAGAAAGAAAGAAACAAAGAAAGAAGGAAGGAAGGAAGGAAAGAAAGAAAGAAAGAAAGAAAGAAAGAAAGAAAGAAAGAAAGAGTACCTTTACATCCAGAAGAAAAAAGAAACAAAGAAAGAAAGAAAGAAGGAAGGAAGGAAGGAAGGAAGGAAGGAAGGAAGGAAGGAAGGAAGGAAGGAAGGAAGGAAGGAAGGAAAGAGTACCTTTACATCCAGAAGAAAAAAGAAAGAAACAAAGAAACAAAGAAGGAAGGAAGGAAGGAAGGAAGGAAGGAAGGAAGGAAAGAAATAGTACCTTTATATCCAGAAGAAAGAAACAAAGAAACAAAGAAAGAAGGAAGGAAAGAAAGAAAGAAAGAAAGAAAGAACGAACGAAAGAAAGAAAGAAAGAAAGAAAGAAAGAAAGAAAGAAAGAAAGAAAGAAAAGAAAAGAATGTACATATTTTCTGGGGTGAACCATGAAGGATGGCTATGGATACCAGGAGATCTGTACCAAATAGACTTTACAATCATTCAATCAAGAAGGGAATAAGGTCTCCGGTCTTAAGCAGGAGGGTTGGACTAGAAGACCTCTGAAATCCCTTCCAGTCCTATGATTCTATGTTCTAATCCGGAAATAGAAATCACATTTTCCCAGAGGTTTCATTTCTTTTTTAGCCAGATTTCCTCAGTGCAGTGGTTCAGAAGCAGAGATTACCTTGCAGTACTTGTAGTCTAAATAATAAATATAAACATCTGGCAATCTTCTCCCCCCTCCAAAAAAAAAATATATGAACAGAAAAACAAACAAACAAATTTTCTTTTGGCTTCTGAAGCCTGAAGAACCAAGTAAAACTATATAAAATGAACCTGGGTTAAACCTTTATTGAATCCCTTTAGCTTTTCCTTCTCTTGTGAATTAGCAACTTTAAGAACTTGGCCAAAAAGTCATTTGAATTCAACCCTCAAAGCTTCCAGAAACATTGGTATAGAACTGTGATGGCGAACCTATGACACGCGTGCCAGAGGTGGCACCCAGAGCCCTCTCTGTGGGCACACGTGCAAGCCATTTGGTCTTCTGGTCTTTGCATGCGCCGATGTGCTGGAAAACCGAAGATCAGCTGGCTGGAATTCTGGAGTGCATGAAGATCAGCTGGCCGGAATTCTGGAGTGCATGAAGATCAGCTGGCCGGAATGCAAGCGTGCACCAGAAACCCGAAGAGCATGTGGCTAGTGTGCACCAATCAGCTGGTCTTTGGTTTTCCAGCACTCCAGCATGCCCACCTTCTGGTTTGGGCACTCGGTGCCGAAAAGGTTCACCATCACTGGTATAGAAGCTCACGTAAAATATTGAGATGTAAATATGTGTACTGTTGCTTGCGCAGCTCTTCCAATTCTCCTTCTGGTTAATGGTTAAGGACCTACCTTGAAACCTGGCTAGATTTTACAGGTGTTAATGCATTAAAGGTGTTAATGCATTTATGATCGAGTCTGATTTTGCTGTAAAGCCCTTTATGTGGACTTAACTTAAAAGAGAGCAAACTACGTTGAAGAGGACAATAATGATCAGGATATGGATTTCACAGCTCTTGACATCAAACAAGGTATTCAGGATAAACGACACTTATGTGGAAATGTCTGCTCTGTCATCACAATGCAGCTTCTACACAGTGGTGCCTTTGTACTCGACAGCTTTTAAACTCATCAAATTTGGTACTCAACACACACTGATGGGGAAATTTTGTCCCGATACTCATTGTTTGTTTGGTACTCAACACACCACCTAGAACTTATCACTGCTTTGTGACTCGTTACATTATTCCTTAAGGGGGTGGGGTGGGGTGGGCCAAATATTTGGTATTCATCATTTTGGTACTCATTGCAACTTTTGGAAACAATTAATGATGAGTACTGAAGTATCTCCATATTTGCAGCATGGTATCCAAGTCAAATGTGGAAGACATGTTGTTTGTGTTACAATGTATGTTTCATCACTTGTCCTTCTGTCCCTCTCTCCATGGACACATATGGTCAAAGAGAAGTCAATTAAGACAACATAAATATCTTAAATATCCCTGGCTAATTAGTCACATCTAAAATAGAATAAAATAACCGAGTTGGAAGGGGCCTTGGAGGTCTTCTAGGCCAACCTCCTGCCTAGGCAGGAAACCCTACACCACTTCAGACAATGGTTATCCAACATCTTCTTAAAAACTTCCAGTGTTGGAGCATTCACAACTTCCATTGATTAATTGTTCTAACTGTCAGGAAATTTCTCCTTAGTTCTAAGTTGCTTCTCTCCTTGATTAGTTTTCACCCATTGCTTCTTGTCCTGCCCTGAGGTGCTTTGGAGAATAGTTTGAGTCGGAATTGGAATAAAATAAAGTCTAAAGTGAAATTGGAATACAGTACAATAATTTAAGGTATAGATAAAATACGATAAAATTATATTTTGGTGTCACCCCTGCAATCTACCCCAATCAGTCCCACACATGCAGATCTCAACCAGACCATTTTGCTTTGCTGTGTTAATTTTTATTTTCTGGTTCTGGCTGCCCATAAGTTAAGTTGTTTTGATATGGGGATCCCAATTGGTCATTTATTTAGTATATAGACCAAGGAACTTGTTTCTCACCCCCTTATACAAGCAACTATCAAATAAGATTTCAGTCAAGAAATATTATTTGCAAACCATGTTATCCATCCAAGTAATTCTTCAAGTGCATCATTGTTTGGGGAAAAAAACACACCATCAACCAATGTTAGTGTGATATTTTCCTGGCAGAAAATTAGGCTATCTGACTAACAGATAAGATACATAAAGGTATCTTAGACAAAGAAAATGCACATTTTGATGGCCATGGTGAAAGCAAATTTTTGTAAAGTTATTGGAACACCTTACAAGTCTAGCCAGAAATCTAATCTGAATATCAAAATTACCACCTGGACAAATGAGGATGAGATGATGGAACGAAAGGGGAAACAATGCTATAAGTCAAATGCAGATTTCTCATTTTATAAACAAATTGCTCTCTTTTTAAAAATGTTATTCTAAATCTAGTAATATACATATTTTGTAAATCTCTTTCTTTCTTTCTTTCTTTCATTTATCCATCCATCCATCCATCCATCCATCCAGCTCTCCTTCCTTCCATCCATCCTTCTTTTCTTTCTTTCCCTTACTCACTCCATTCCTCTCTCCCTCCCTCCTCCTCCTTTCTTTCTTTCTTTCTTTCTTTTTCTTTCTTTCTTCCATTTATCCATTTATCCATCCATCTCTTCTTCCTCTCTTCCTTCCTTCCTTCCTTCTTTTCTTTCTTCTCTTACTCACCCCTTCCTCCATCTCTCCTTCCTTCCTTCATTTCATCCTTCCTTCCTTCCTTCCACCTTCCTTCCTTCCCTCCTTGTTTCTTTTCTTTCCCTTCCTCTCTCCCTCCCTCCCTCTCTTCCTTTCTTTTTTGTAATTCTTGATTTCATACCAGATTGTCCAGAGCATGTTACTTTTAAAGTCCAAACAGTCACAAATCAGAGCTGCTAATGGAAGAATAGAAATGCATTACTGGGGAAGCAGGGAATGACGGAGCTTTTGCAGAGAAATTTTATTTCACCTACCCTGCGAAATTATACCTGTATCGACTCTGCAATGTCATATCCACTAGGCACCGAGTAAATAAAATACTGCTCCTCCAGTGCTCAGAACATCTGGTTTGTTGAAATAAAATTCCTAGACATTTCACATAACTGTCAAATAATGTCCTTTTCGGCAATAAAAATAAAATAGAAATTGAGTTCTGCATTATAGCATTATATCCAGATATACAAACACCTTGAATGACTATTGCAATCGTGTAACCTGATTTATTGCAAAGATTCTGAGCAAAGATCTCTGTAGCATTTTCACCAGCGGATAATGGATCTCGGTGTTCATCACAAGTATAAATTTAGAAAAAAAGAAAAGGGCTGCCGTTGATTTAGTTTCCCAAGGTTTCTTTGCCACTGCGTTGAAGTGGCAAAAGTAATTTTCATTTCTCTCTTATGAACACAGTGTCTGTAATTCTAAGCAAAATGTTCTTTTTAAAATCCCTGTTCTTAAAGACAGCCGCCCGTATGGTAAGTGATACACATTGTTCCCAGGCTTTGTCAAGATATATTGATAATGGTGGTTGTCTGGCAACTAAAAGCTCAGTCACACAGCCTCCTTGTTCTGAAAGAAAGAAACTCCACTATTATCTGCTACGGTTGTTTTTCATAACTCTCCCTCTATCTCATTGTGAGCTTTCTGAATGTGGCTTTAGATGTTCTGGTGTGGAAGTGGGGTTTCTGGGCAGATGATCTTCTGAGAAATGTTTGAAATGATGAGATGGGGTTGATGCTTTCCAATGGACTGGCAGGTCTTGGACTGCAAATAATTTGAGAACCTCAGCTCCTTCCTTCCTTCCTTCCTTCCTTCCTTCCTTCCTTCCTTCCTTCCTTCTTTCCTTCCTTTCTTCCTTCCATCCATCCATCCATCCATCCATAATTTGAGGGTAGGTTGAATCTCAGCTCCTTCCTTCCTTCCTTCCTTCCTTCCTTCCTTCCTTCCTTCCATCCATCCATCCATCCATCCATCCATCCATCCATCCATCCATAATTTGAGGGTAGGTTGAATCTCAGCTCCTTCCTTCCTTCCTTCCTTCCTTCCTTCCTTCCTTCCTTCCATCCATCCATCCATCCATCCATCCATAATTTGAGGGTAGGTTGAATCTCAGCTCCTTCCTTCCTTCCTTCCTTCCATCCATCCATCCATCCATCCATCCATCCATCCATCCATCCATAATTTGAGGGTAAGTTGAATCTCAGCTTCTTCCTTCCTTCCTTCCTTCCTTCCTTCCTTCCTTCCTTCCTTCCTTCCTTCTTTCCTTCCTTCCTTTCTTTCTTCCTTTCTTCCTTCCATCCACACACCCATCTATCCATATTTTGAAGGTAGTTTGACCTGTCCATGTATAGTATTAGAATAGAATAATAGAGTTGGAAGGGACCTTGGAGGTCTTCTAGTCCAACCCCCTGCTTAGGCAGGAAACCATTTTAGATAAATAGTTATCCAACATCTTCTTAAAAACTTCCAGTGATGGAGCATTCACAACTTCTGGAGGCAACTTGTTCCACTGATTAATTGTTCTAAGTGTCAGGAAAATTCTCCTTAGTTTTGAGTTGCTGCTCTCCTTGATTAGTTTCCACCCATTGCTTCTTGTTCTACCCTCAGATGCCTTGGAAAATAGCTCGACTCTCTCTTCTTTGTGGCAACCCCTGAGATATTGGAACACTGCTATCATGTTTCCTCTAGTCCTTCTTTCTATTAAACTAGACATACCCAGTTCCTGCAGCCGTTCCTCATATGTTTTACTCTCCAGTCCCCTAAATCATCTTTGTTGCTCTTCTCTGCACTCTTTCTAGAATCTCAACATCTTTTTTACATAGTGGCGACCAAAACTGGATGCAGGATTCAAGTGTGGCCTTATCAAGGCCTTATAAAGTGGCATTAACACTTCACACGATCTTGATTCTATCCCTCTATTTATGCAGCCTAGAACTGTATTGACTTTTTAAATATTATAAGTAGCCCTCAATTTACGAACACAGTTGAGCCCAAAACTTCTGATGTTAAGGGAGACATTTACTAGGTGAGTTTTGCTCCATTGTACGACATTTCTGGCCGCAGTTGCTAAGTGAATCACTGCAGGGGTTAAATCAGTAACAAAGTTGTTAAACGAATCTGGCTTCCCCATTGACTTTGCTTTTTCAGAAGGTTGCAAAAATTGATCACATGTGTTTAGGACACTGCAACCGTCATAAATATGAGTCGATTGCATAAATATGGGTTTGAAGTTTGATCACGTGACCATGAGGGATGTTGCAAAGGCCGTAAGTGTGAAAAACAGTCGTAAGTTACTTTTTTCAGTGCTGTTGTAACTTCAAATGAACTGTTGTAAGTCAAAGACTACCTGTGTCGCTGAACAATTGATTGTTGCCCAGACATGCCATTCAGACAATTATACCAGTTACTATCTCCTTATTCACTTTTTTTCCTAATGAGTCAAGTAGAAGTAAGATAGCAAAATGTTTCTTTCACAGTTGTTCCCACTAATCTCTATAGAAAAGCTGATCACTGCCTTGAAGGAGAATCTCCTATGTACATAAATGGACTCCTAAAGATCTTTAGAAGTTGATTTTCTTGGCTTTCTAAAATCCTTGCAAAGCCAAGTCCAGTAATAGAGGACATGTTGGTTTCTTGTGTTGTCTGAGTTTGGTTGTTTTCCTCTAGTTGATTTATTACCAGGCTAGGTAGTATCATCAGGACACAGGAAGGTGGGATATGCTGGCTGTTTGTGTCTTGGTTTCCCCTGCAGTCTTGAAGGGTGTTCTTCCTTAATGGTTCCTTGATTAAATTCTTATTTGTTGTTGTTTACCTGGTGCTGTTCTGCATATTCTATCTGCACTTTGACCGCTGGAAATTATGTACTGAGCTGTTTATTTCCTTCCTCACTTTGTGTGGTATTTTTTTCAATGGTATGTAGATGGAATTTCTGTGTGTCTGTTGATAGCTGATTTGTCACAAATCCTTCCAGGATTTCCCTAAGAGTCTTGATCGAAAACATTTCCCACTTGAGGTTATGATTAAAACAGTCCAGCATCCAAGAACCTAACACTTCAAAATCATTGCATGCAGTGGTGGGTTTCAAAAATTGTTTGAACCTCCTCTGTGGGTGTGGCCTCCTTTGTGGGAGTGGCTTGCCACCCATGTGACCGGATGGGAGTGGCTTGCCGCCCATGTGACCGGATATGAAGATGCCAACGACACTTGTCAGAACCACCTTAAATTACCTCGCACACAGCACTGGCATGCATAAGGATATGATGGAAACTTGTTTTTTAAAAGGCATCTTTGGTTTGCGTTAAAACAACTTCAACACACGCAATGTTCTGATTGCACCACAAACGCAGTAGTCATCCTTACCTTTCACAGAGGCACTGAGTTTTATAAATAGGAGCATGATAGTGTAGAGTAATCATATCCAAGGACCAGTGGTGGGTTTCAAAAAAATTTGGAACCTCTTCTGTAGGTGTAGCCTGCTTTCCGGGTCCACTGGTGGAACCTCTTCTAACCGGTTCGGTAGATTTGACGAACCGGTTCTACCGAATACGTGCAAACTGGTAGGAACCCACCTCTGATTGCATGCAAAGGTTTCTTTCATTCATGTTTGTGTCCATCTCTGAAGGAGAGGTCAAAACCAGCATTTTTATAATTAATTTGCATGGACAGCTTACATTAGCCTTTCCCAACCTTTACTTAAATGGTTGAGTTGTAGATTTCCTTAAATTTATCAAGCACTTAATGTTTAATTAAGTTTTTCTGTTTACATTTATACAAAATGTATATATGTTTTCATACAGAAACTGATTCGGTGGGGTTTTTTTTAAAAAAATGGAGGGGATGTTTATATGTGTCCGTGTGTACATACATAAAGAGACGCATAAGTGGCTAAGACGCTGAGCTTCTCGATCAGAAAGGTCGGCAGTTTGGTGATTCAAATCCCTAATGCCGTGTAACTGAGTGAGCTCCTGTTACTTGTCCCTGCTTCTGCCAAACTAGCAGTTCGAAAGCACGTAAAAAATGCAAGTAGAAAAATAGAGACCACCTTTGGTGGGAAGGGAACAGCGTCCCATGCGCCATTCGGTGATGAGTCATGCTGGCCACATGACCACAGAGACGTCTTCAGACAGCACTGGCTCTTTGGCTTTGAAACACAGATGAGTACCACCCCCTGGAGTCAGGCACGACTAACAGATATGTGCAAGGGGAACCTTTACCTTTACTTATGCATACATTCATACATGCATACACACATATGTAAATACATACATAATTAACCAAGATACCAAAGGAATGAGGTGAGTTACAGGAGATGAGTTAAGATTAAAATATCTCCCACCATTTGCAATACTATCCATTTCCTTTGATCTTTTCTTCTTCCTTTTCCAAAGCTTTAATGACCCATACACCCCATTAGTTTTTATGCTCATCTCTGCAACATATAACATACTTCAAATATAATTACAGCTCGTTTTTCAGAAGAGGTCATCTTAATTATGAATGCAACCTGTATCTTGATTTCAATTTTTCTTTCCCAGGGAAGAAAAGGCGTATTCATAGTTGGAATACGGAACACGTTGCTACACGGGGAAAAAAGAGTCTTCCATCAGATTTGATCTGATGTGGGTTCAAAGCAGATGGACCACATGTTGCTCAAAGCAAAGACTTCTTTTCTTAGAAGATGCTCTTGAAGATTTCCTGTAGAGAAATGATTGTCCCCAGTTCAGTTTTTGAAAGGGACACCACTCTGCCTTAATGATACAATTTTCAGTCTCCATTTCATTCAGTCAAAGTGGCTCAAGGTTAACACTTCTACTCTGATCTGGGAGATTTATCCACAGATAGAAAATGTACACAGGGTGTTTTATGGGCATGCACTTTTTACACACCTAATTGGTAGCTCTCTTAGGATACTAATAACAGAATAACTTTAACTTTGTTAAAGTTATTTAACAATAACTTTTGTTATACTAGCGGTTTGTGTACTAGTGGTTAGGATGGAAACCATATATAGACATTGACTTCAAAACAACTGAGAACAAAGCAAAAAAAAAGATAAAACCTTATATGAAAAATTGCTGCCGGTGTGTACTTAATACCACGTGATGCGTTGAACACTATTAAGCCAAATTCAAGGTTGTTATTCTAAGACAGGGGGTGTCAAACTCGATTTCATTGAGGGCTGCATCAGGGTTGTGTTTGACCTTGGGAGGGAGGAGTGGGCATGGCCAGAGTGGGTGTGGCCAGCTTCAGCATCACTCGTGTTGCGGGTACCCATGGTGACTGAATGCTCTGCCAGCCTGAATGCTCTGTCAAGCTCCATTTACAGCTGCAATGGCCTCCTGCAGTCCTCTGCCAGCAAAAATAGAGCTCGGGAGGGCCATCCACAGTCCTCACAAGCTCCATTTTCACTGGCAGAGGCACCACGGGATGGTCCTTCACTGTTCCCAGTCCAGCCTCATGGGCCACATCTAAGCACCCCGTGGACTGCATCTGCCCCTCGTGCCTTGAGTTTGACACCTCTGTTGTAAGACTTTAAATAACTTTATTATCACTTTGAATGTACCCTAATTGGCATACATTAAAATGAAATTCCATTGCATTCAGCTCTCAAAGGATCAATGCTTCACGTGTACACTTCAGGAACACAGCAAAATAACTAAATAAAGACAAAATTATGCATATACCCACATATATTATATGACACAGAGAAACAACACAGTCTAGTCTGGATGTGTACCTGTGGTGGATTGCAGGTGGTATGCCCCGGTACGGGTGTACTGGTGCCTGTTGGAAGCACCAGGTACCATTCCGGGATGGTGCTCCAGAGAGCCCACTCATCTGACCATGCTCCTTACCTGTATATGAGCTGTTCCGGGCTTCCGCACACGTACACAGAACATATAGCACCTGCATGATGCTCCACCGAGCAGAGGTGTCGTGGAGCATCATGGACGGCAAGTGCGCATACATTCACTGTGTGTATGCATGCTGCAAACGTTCATGTGGTGGAAGCCCAGCCCTATTGCAACGTACCGGTTGCAAAGGATCCGGAACCCTACTATTGATGTGTACATGTCCATGGCGAGAAAAATGAATTTTGCTAGTTTAGCAGATGGATGGCCTAGGGAACAAAGCTGTTACACAATCTGGTAGCCCTGATAGAAACATTTCCAAACATCGTCCCAGAGTGGGAGCAACAGAAACAGAATGTAAAGTGGGTGTGTAGGGTCTCTAACAATACTTCGAACTCTAAGCACATAGCGCTTATAAGCATAAGCAGGATCCTGAATAACAGGAAGCAAGCTTCCTATAATCTTCTCTGCTGTCCTTACCACTCTCTGTATGGACTTTCTATCGGAGGTTCTGCTGTCACTAAGCCAATCAAGTGATGTAGTTTTCTAAAATGCACTCAGTTATGTGTTCTGACCCCCCTTCTCCATCCAGAAATGAAAGCCACAAGCAAATGTAAATAAGAATACTTTAAATCAGGCCAGACCCTCATTGGCTGCAAGGCCAAAATAAATAAAGAGATAAGCACTCTGGCAGTAATTCTTACAAACCTAGGCAATACAAACAAGCTCTCACAGCAAACCACTTCTCCAAGTTGGTTTCTCTGAATCGTGAACGTTGACTCCTGCAAACAGGGCGTGGCACAAACAGTCTCTTTTATAATCAGGAGAGGATCTTAATCAGCATCGGCTAAGCTCAATCATCTCCTACAATTATGCAGTTCTTCCTTCTGCCGAGTAGCCCTTCGATGGCGTGTGTCCTGAAACAACTCACAAGTGTTTTCCTGAACACTCCCTCTGATCCAAGGCTCCGCCGCCACCTGGTGGCCAAACAGTCTCTCCTCGCCCTGCTCGGAGTCGGCACCCTGTCCAGGATCCTCCACCTCCTCCAGGGCCGACTCATAAGACCCCTCGCTGTCTGAGTCTGGCGGCAGCTCCAATGGCTCCTGCCGGGTCACAACAGTTATGCCTCTTTCAAAAGTCGCCAGAACAGAAGGAATAGCAATAGCAATAGCAGTTAGACTTATATACCGCTTCATAGGGCTTTCAGCCCTCTCTAAGCGGTTTGCAGAGTCAGCATATTGCCCCCGACAACAATCTGGGTCCTCATTTTATCCACCTCGGAAGGATGGAAGGCTGAGTCAACCCTGAGCCGGTGAGATTTGAACAGCCGAACTGCAGAACTGCAGTCAGCTGAAGTAGCCTGCAGTGCTGCATTTAACCACTGCGCCACCTCGGCTCTTTGAAAAAGACGTGCTCTCCTATCCGATGCAGGAAATGCAGATGCTGGTTTGCATGCTTCCATAAGGATGACACGTGGAGAGACCAATTCAGATTGTTAGGTATCTGCACCTCCAGTTACTTCATACTGTTGACTAATTCTACAGCTTAAATGATCTAATATATTGGACTCTGTGGCCCTATAGTACAGTGATATCACGTAAAGCCAGTGCACAAAAATATATATCAAAACAAACCATTTAAGATTTTGCTTATTGATATTGCACAAATTATTATTCTTTTTCTTCAGTTTCAGAGTAGAGAATCGCATCGGCATGGCAATACTCCTACATCAAACATCGTAAGCACACTTCATGTTTCATTTATTCCTAAGCCTCTTGGATGATAAGTTGTTACTATAGAAAAAAAGCTTATCCTTGCTTTCACAAAGGATAAATGTTCTTCCTGCTTGTTTCCACTTACTCATAAATCACTGTGCTTGATATCATAATTATTTTCACAATAGCCAATCATTATATCTCAAATATTATGATATCAAGAACTAAAGCAATTAGATGGCAGATGCTTGGTGGCAGGCCATCTGGTCCTGTCGGAAAATGTATTTTAGAGGGAACTGGAAATTGTAGTCGTAGAGATGACTCCAATATCAGTTGTACAAGATCTAGTACAGTAATGGCTAGCCTTCTTTCCATCACAAGTCAAAAGTGGAGGGACCACAGGGGGGTGGGTGGGTTGTGCACGGGCATGCCCACACCCATAATTCTAGGTGCATGACGCCCCCCGTGTACGCGTGCACAACCCCCGCCCTCCCCTGCCCTCCCCCCGCTTGTGGCACACGATCAGTGGTGGGTTTCAAAAATTGTTCGAACCTACTCTGTGGGTGTGGCCTCCTTTGTGGGACTGGCTTGCTGCCCATGTGGCCAGATATGAAGATGCCGACGACACTTGTCAGAACCACCTTAAATGACCTCACACACAGCACTGGCATGCATAAGAATATGATGTAAACTTGTTTTTTAAAAGGCATCTTTGGTTTGCGTTAAAATAACTTCAACACACGCAATGTTCTGATTGCACCACAAACGCAGTAGTCATCCTTACCTTTCACAGAGGCACTGAGTTTTATAAATATGAGCATGATAGTGTAGAACAATCATATCCAAGGACCAGTGGTGGGTTTCAAAAAAGTTTGGAGCCTCTTCTGTAGGTGTGGCCTGCTTTCCGGGTCCAGTGGTGGAACCTCTTCTAACCGGTTCGGTAGATTTGACGAACCGGTTCTATCGAACTGTTGTGAACTGGTAGGAACCCACCTCTGGTTTGTTCTCCTATGTTGTGCCATGTGTTTATGAAGTGGCTGTTTTGTTTCCCCACTGTACAGATCTGCGTATGGCTCACTGCATTGCACTACATATACCAAGTTGCATGCCCAAAGGTCATTTTTCTGCCCACAGAGTTTCATCTGGAACGGAAATAAATGGGAAGATTTTAAGATGACTCCAAAAACTTTCATTCTTTTTCATGAAAACTTGACACTCCCTTGCGTAATAACTGTGCATTTTTTTCCAAGTTGCTCATCCCTGTAAATTTGGCACCTAATCTCTTTTAACTTGAAGCCTGATTTATATCAGAGTATCCCCTAGAAAACTAACTCTTGATAAACAAAGTTAACTGTAGGCTTTAATCAATAACTGCGACACTAGATCAAGATTTTTATCTCACCTAAGTTAATGAAATTACCGGTGCTTCACAGAAAAACCCATTTGTCTTGCACAATAAATTTTCACACTTCGAAATACACAACTGGTGTAAATATGTGGTGTGAGAGCACCATGGGGATATATAGGGGCTTAAGGATTAGTGTTAAATATAAATACCAATAGTGCTGACAGGTAAGAGCATGTGCTTGTCTTAAAGTGTAACAAATACATTTATCACCCAATATGTCTCTCTGGGTAAGCTTTGGAGAAAGCCTCTGGGCTAACCAAGAATTCTCACAGTTCCTCTAAACACAGATCCAAAGTCTTCATTCAGATGTCAGATTCACTTCCTCCAGCAATCATCTTCCGTCCTTGACAAAATGAAACTCCACTGGCTTAATACATTGGTAAGAATGTCTATGGAGATTATCAATCATCAAATAATCCAGATGAAGGTGCTTTCTTTCAAAAGATAACTGGACTTTCTTATGAACAGGTTAATAGAGTTAGATGGGACCTTGAAGGCCTTCTAGCCCAAGCAGTAGACCCTACACCATTTCTGATAATTGGCAGTCCAGTCTCTTCTTGGAAGCTTCCAGTGATAAAGCTCCAGAGGCAAGCTGTTGCATCAGTTGATTGCTCTCACTATCAGAAAATGTCTCCTTAATTTTAAGTTGAATCACTCCTTGATCATTTCCCATTCATTATTCCTTGTCTGGCCTTCGGGTACTTTGGAAAATAGCTTGGCCAGGCTTCTTCAGTTCTTGGATGAGAAGTGAAACATCTTTGAGCAAAACTAGAAAATCCAGTTGCCCTTTGAAAGAAAGCACCTTTGGGAAAATGGAGAAGAGGAGGGATCAAACCTAGAACTAAGGGATCATTTAAATGTAAGTTAAGATATGGAAAAAAAGGAAGGGGGAACTTGAACTATATTTGTAATGGAAAAATTATGGAGATTGTAAAGCGAGATCTAAAAACCTGGGGCATGTAATGATGTATAAGTATACAATATCATGATGAGAATAGCTGGAAATTGTAACCAGGCCCACACTTCAGCCAAAAAATAAACTTGGGTGGGGGTAAAAATATAATTTAGATAGATAGATGATAGATAGATAGATAGATAGATAGATAGATAGATGATAGATAGATAGATAGATAGATAGATAGATAGATAGATAGATAGATAGATAGATGATCGATGATAGATAGATAGATAGATAGATAGATAGATAGATAGATAGATGATCGATGATAGATAGATAGATAGATAGATAGATAGATAGATAGATAGATAGATGATAGATAGATAGAATGTTAAAATTATTAATATGAAAGATGTTTATTGAAATGAAATTACTAACACCATCAGCATTGAATGGAGCCCACTCAGATGCTGAAATACACCATGCAAATGAGACAAAGAGTGTGGAAGAGAGAAGGGAGACAAGAACAGGAAGAGAGGGTTAGGAGAGAGAGTAGGGGGGGAAGAGGAGGAGAGAAAGAAGGAGTGGAAAGAGGAGAAAGGAGAAGGAGAGAGGAAGGGGAAGGAGACAAGAGAAGGATGACAGAGGGAAGAAAGGAGGTAGGGAGGAGGAGAGAAGAAGAAGAGGCAAGAAAGCAATGGATAGGATACAAATATGGGGTATGGAGAGCAGAAGAGCAAATTATAGTCTTTGGTGCTTGATGGTAAGATGAATTGACATA
Source organism: Thamnophis elegans (assembly GCF_009769535.1). Lineage (NCBI taxonomy): Eukaryota > Metazoa > Chordata > Lepidosauria > Squamata > Natricidae > Thamnophis > Thamnophis elegans. The sequence goes on from NC_045551.1 coordinate 66,067,498, forward strand.
ATATTGAATAATACAAAATAGTGTTGGTTATGTAATGATAGACATGTGGTTACTTGTATAAAAATAAATAAAAAATAAAAAACTTTTTTTAAAAAACTAGACCTAAGGGGAAATTTCCTGACAATGAGACCAATTAATCAGTGGAATGACTTTCCTTCAGAAATTGTGGATGTTCTTGGGAAGCCTAGAACAATGATCTGGAGAAATACAGATGGCCACAAGAGTGTATCAAAAAATGAGAAATTTTTTTATGTTCTTTTTGCTACCATTCAGTGCTCATACCATCGACTTATGGTAAGCATCTCTTATGATGTTTTAATTTGGATTTAAATCCAAATACAAGAGGCTGCTATTCTTGTCTCCTCCCTGCTCTGAAATTTTAGGATTCTACGTCTACATCAGCATCTAAGACCGAAGTTGGTAACATATTTGTAACTTTGTAAAGCATACTTCAAAGCACCCAGGATTAAATTCTTAATGTTCTTGCATGGTTAAGTGGCAGTAGATTTTTGATTTGTTCTATTATTTTTTTTAAAAAAAAACTGTTTTGCAAAGTGGAAAAGGGACCAACGTGCTCCGGATTGTTAAGTATCAAAGTCCTAAACCAGGCGCAAACTTTGTGAAAATAAGAACCGCATTTAGCAAAACCTTGTGCATTGATTACATCTCTGCAAATGCAGGATAAGTGGAGACTAAAGGTCAACCGATTAAATGTGTCGTTTAATCAGCAAGTTATGTAAATGAACACAAATGAAATGCACCATTCAAACGATTATGATCAGGGAAGCATGCTGCTCCATCAAGCTAAGAGGGTGAGTCCGTGGTTTCTTCACCCAGATCAAAGAAAGTTTTGCAATCACTCCAAAAGCCGATAAAAGTTACACTTCACTGAGAAGAAAAGGGGGTCAACAAACCAAGAAAAATGTGTGGATGAATGAGTGTAAGAAAGGGATGTCACAATAAATAGAATCATGGCAGGCAAAGATGCTAAGAATCAGTAGCTTGAACTATGAACGTAGAACATACAATAATAGAGGTGGAAGAGACCTTGGAAGTCTTCTGATCCAACCTCCTGCTTGAGCAGGAGACCTCATACCATTTCAGTTAAATGATTGTCCAGTCCCTTCTTAAAAACGTAGAGCATCCACAACTTCTTGATGGAAGTGTCGTTCCACTGATTAATTGTTCTCACTGTCAGGAAATTTCTTCTTAGTTCTAAATTGGTTCTCTCCTTGATTAGCTTCCATCCATTTCTTCTTCTCCTCCCTTCAGGTCCTTTGGAAAATTGCTTGACCTCCTCTTCTTTGAGACCCTCAATTATTGGAACAGTGATGTCATGTCTCCCCTAGTTCTTCTTTCATTAGATTAGGCCAGGGGTGTCAAACTTGTGTTGTCATGGCAGCATCACGTGACTTTATCCATCTTTGCTAAACCAGGTGGGGGTGGGGCCATCATGTGACACATCCGGTCCACACACAGACAGACAGACAGACAGACAGACAGACACAGAGAGAGAGAGAAAGAAAAAGAAAGGAAGAAAGGAAGAAAGGAAGAAAGGAAGAAAGGAAGAAAGGAAGAAAGGAAGAAAGGAAGAAAGGAAGAAAGGAAGAAAGGAAGAAAGAAAGAAAGAAAGAAAGAAGAAAGAAGAAAGAAGAAAGAAAGAAAGGGTGAGAGAGAGATGAAAGAAAAAAAGAAAAAAGGGACAGAGAGACAAAAGGAAGGAAAGAGAGAGAGCGAGAGAGAGAGAGAGAACACATGGCTGACAAGCCACTCCCACCAGGTCACATGGCTGGCAAGCCACTCCCACAAAGGAGGCCACACCCACAGAGTAGGTTCCAAAAAATTTTGAAACCCACCACTGCTTTGGACCCACTCAATTGTATTAATGTCCGATATACAGTGTGGATTCCAGACAGATGAGCTGTATTTGAGAATTGGTCTGGCAAAGGTTTCGTATGCTCTAGTTTGCAGAACAATGTTACCGGAGAAAAACTTTCACAAAATTAGGTTAATAACTCTTAATGCCTTTTTGGGCAATGCTGTTACAGTGAGTCCATTTTGATATTTGTCTGTATTCTGCTATTATCAAAGCTGAGTCTCTGGTGAAACATACTTATCTGTGTTCTTAAACACCTCTATACTTGTGTAGTTCCAAGAAATATACCCAATAAACCCATGCGATTCCAGTCTTCAGCTAGACTTACAACGATGAGTTGTTTTCTTTGTAAGAGTCTTTTTTCTGCCTTGCAAAGCTCACACTAAAAAGGCTCGGGGGCTGTTCCACTGAATATCTTCATTAATTTGTAACATTGCTCGCTTTAGTTTACTTTGCTTGAATACTGAGGATAATCGAGCTTTGGCGGTAGTTGATATAATCAAGGGAACAGGGTCAAAATGCCAGGAGAATAAAATTCAATTGCAAGTAAGCTGCTTCTTTGGAAAAAAAAAAAAAAAAAACAACACAATCCATCTTCCAGGGATACTAGAGTAAATAATAAGTGTGTGGGGAAGTAATAGAAGCACATTATTTTTTATGCTATTATCCTCTTGAAGACTTTTACCCTGTAATGAAAGTCACTAAAATCCACTTTTAAATGTCAGCTCCTGTGCTGATGGGGGAAAAAAAAGCATATTGTATCATAGCATATAATGATAATGCTCAGTTTTCTGGATCATCGAGCTGGGCTAAGCAGGCTTGCAAGAATCCACTTTATATTTTTATTATTAAAACAAAACAGAAATAATCTAGGAGTGCGAAGTCCACCAAGCAAAATAAGTCAGAAGTGACCTATGAATCAGCACATATGCTCAGTCCCAGTATACGCTTTCAACAATGGAATTGCTTTTTCTATCTTAAGAACGCCCCTATCGTATGTGGTGGAGATGTCTGAAAGCCAAAGAATTCTGGACAAAAGTTCAAAAATGTTTAGAAGAAGTAACAGAAGCCAAAAATCGACATGAAGCCTGAGCTGTTTCTTCTAGGAATAATAAAAAATAAATATTGGTAAGGATATTCAATATATAATGCTTCATATAATTATTGCAGCCAGAATCTCATTTGCCCAAAGTTGGAAACAAACAAACAAAAAAAAAAACATTCCTTCAAATGCAGAAATCATTAAAAAAAAGTGCTAGAATGCATAGAATTTGACAAACTAATGACGGAACTCAAGATAGGAAACAGAGTACAAGATATGGAATAGGTGATATAACTGGCTTGAAAAGAGAAGTAAAATTAATGCATAGTGAATACATAGAAAACACAATAAAAGGAGATGGTATATACTTAGAAAGCAATAGGGATGGAAATGTTGTATATACACGGATATATTGTAAAAATGAGAAAGTATGAAACGAACAGGGATACATATAAAACAACAGGTTGTAAAATGGAAAACCCAAAATTAGAAAAAAAAATACCAATAACAGAAAGCTGTAAAAGTGTAACCGTGATTTAAATGCTTGGAAAATGCAGAATAAAAACACTTTAAAAAAAAGACAGCACCCAATTTTGGAAGGAGAAAGTCTTTCTAGGCATTAACAAAAAGAGAAATCCTCAATGATTGACTAGTAACCCAAAACCTATCAATGAATTATTATTTTTTTCCCAAAACGCCCTGAATATTTTGAACGGTGTTATACTACATCCAGTTTAAAAACAGATGGTTAAGGAAGCCCAATGTTGTGATCAGCCAAACAGAGAGGAAGATGGGCTTGTTGTGGCATGCCAGTGGTCCTGCTTGAGCAGCAGGGATGGACTAGAAGACCTCCACGGTCCCTTCCAGCTCTAGTCTGATTGGTTTCTAGGAGTTTACCATTCCATCAAACTGGCTCTCCCAAAAAATTATTTAGCTCTCTAAATACAAGAAACGGAGGTGGGATTCAGCAGGTTCTGACCAGTTCTGGAGAACCGGTAGCGGAAATTTTGAGTAGTTCAAAGAACCGGTAAATACCACCTCTGACTGGCCCCACCCCCATCTATTCTCTGCCTCCCGTGTGCCAGTTGATTGGGAGAGAATGGGGATTTTACAATATCCTTCCCCTGGAGTGGGGAGGGAAAGGAAATTTTACAGTATCCTTCCCCTGCCATGCCCACCAAGCCTTGCCACACCCACCAAGCCATGCCCACAGAACCGGTAGTAAAAAATAATTGATCCCCACCACTGCTAGCTACGTATGTATAGGCTTCATTTAAAGTTAACTGGATATAAATTATAATTGATATCATTGCTGCCCTTCTGGGGGGAAAAAAGAATAAATTTGGCAGTAAAACCTGGTGGTTCATGGGTTGGGATTGTGTCAAAGATTTGATTATGATGATTATAGGTATCTTTAGGGGCTTAAGATGGGCACTTCTATTAGAATCAGAGGTGGGTTCCTACCAGTTTGCACCTATTCGGTAGAACCAGTTCGTCAAATCTACCAAACCGGTTAGAAGAGGCTCCACCAGTGGACCCGGAAAGCAGCCACAACTACAGAAGAGGTTCCAAAATTTTTTGAAACCCACCACTGCCACACACACACACACACACACACACACACACAGACTGACAGAGAGAGAGAGAAAGAAAAAGAAAGGAAGAAAGAAAGAAAGAAAGAAAGAAAGAAAGAAAGAAGAAAAAAAGAGTGAGAGAGACATGAAAGAAAAAAAGAAAAAAGGACAGAGAGACAAAAGGAAGGAGAGGGAGAGAGAGAGAGAGAGAGAGAGAGAGAGAGAGAGAGAGAGAGAACACATGGCCGGCAAGCCACTCCCACCAGGTCACATGGCTGGCAAGCCACTCCCACAAAGGAGGCCACACCCACAGAGTAGGTTCCAAAAAATTTTGAAACCCACCACTGATTAGAATCCATGCCACCGGTTCATCAGCTCTCCATTGGCTTAATTAACAAAATAAATCTTATTTTTAAATCATAAAACAAGTCACCGGTTACACCTCTTTCAAAATGTCTGCTTTCGCTATTTCTTTCTTTTTCTCTTCTGTTATTGTATTTGCTTTCTCTAAAGTGCTATCTTTGGTGACTATCTGAGCCAGCAATTTGTTTTGCAATTATTTCTCCACTGTATCGTATTTTATTGCTTTTCTTTCTGAAGATAATTCTTGGCCATTTCCTTCTCTCCTTTCCAGATTCCATCAAGCTCCACGCTCCCCTTATTTTGCTGATCTCTCTCCGCTCACCTTTGTGCATTCTTCCCATGTGGTGCTGGTAATATGGCTCCATTTGATTTCATTTCCAGATTTCATTAACATGCTGCTTGTTAGCACCTTATCAGATTATTAAAGGAAAAAGGAACTAAATCGGGGTAGGCAGAGAGGCAAATCCTTTAAGACCCAACTTGACACAGCCCTCTGAAAATATGCTGTCCCACAGTCACAGGGAGGGATGGTTAATCATTTCTTGTAGCTCCTTGGTGTGCCAAGTGTGATGCAAACCTTGTCTCAGTCATAGGGGTAAAGCAGATGTTTTTCCCCCTCTTCATAAATGCACAGATATGTACATTGGGGAAACAAAACAACCACTTCATAAATAACAGTTAGACTTATATACCGCTTTATAGGGCTTTCAGCCCTCTCTAAGCGGTTTACAGAGTCAGCATATTGCCCCCAACAACAATCCGGGTCCTCATTTCACCCACCTTGGAAGGATGGAAGGCTGAGTCAACCCTGAGCCAGTGAGATTTGAAGTAGCCTGCAGTGCTGCATTTAACCACTGCGCCACCTCGGCTCTTCATAAATGCATTGCACAACATAGGAGAACGAACACATCAGGGTTAGATTCAACAGTCCAGCTGCATTTAAAAGGTAAAGACAATTCCTTTTAAGACAGCAAAGTCCACATTTGGGACAGAGAGGACTGCTGGTTTGAAAGAGGGATCAAAGAAGCCATCTCTGTCAAAATTGAACCGTCCTCTCTCAACAGAGGGGAAGGGGTATGACATCATCTATCTCCAATCTACAACACAGTCCATTCAACAGTTCCAAGGAGGCTCCACACGCATTTGCACCACCAAGGTGTCCTTAACAACTTGCTAAAAGAATGCAAATGACCAGTTGTTTGCAAGGCATATAAATCCTTCCACCCTCTAGTCAGAGCTGAAGAAGCTTTTTGGATGAAGAAGTGAAACATCTTCAAAGAAAAACCAGAAAGTCCAGTTGCCTCTTGAAAAAAGCACTTTTGGGACAATCATGATCTGGATGACTGAGAATATCTATAGACATTCCTCTTCCTTAAGAGCTCCATTAAATCATCTTTCCAATCCATGTTTTCAGTGTCTTTCTCCCCGCTTGGAACTGAATCAGATGGCTATTTCTTTCAACACCTCACATAAATGCCTATAGATACAATATTACCACATGGTTGGCTCAGTTTGGCTCAAATCCTTCAGAAGAAACAAAGAGGAAGGAAAGAGTTATCTATCTTCAACAAGATTTTTGCAATCTACTTACTTCTTCCGTGTTCTGCAGAAGCTGTTCCTTCTTAATATTTTATGCAAAGGTTACTAAAGGAACTTTAGAAAAGATTTTTCCCCCTCTATCACATTTCTGAGAAGATCCACATGTTTGATTGCTTAATGTCCAGATATTCACCTAAGACAACGGGAAGACAATATAGCAATATAGCAGTAGACTTATATACCGCTATATACAGCCCTCTCTAAGCGGTTTACAGAGAGTCAGCATATTGCCCCCAACAATCTGGGTCCTCATTTTACCCACCTCGGAAGGATGGAAGGCTGAGTCAACCCTGAGCCAGTGAGATTTGAACCGCTGAACTGCTGATCTAGCAGTAGCTTGCAGTGCTGCATTTAACCACTGCGCCACCTTGGCTCTTAAGGACTCACACAAATGCATTAGGCGTTGAATCTTTTTCTTTGCATGGTTCAATTCCAAAATGATGAGAAAGATATTCATTGTAAGGTGTGGCATACAATTAAAATGCTGGCTTTTATATGTGTACTAGCCGATAATCCAACATTGCCCGGGTATTTATTTATTTATAGGGGGGGGGAAATCTCTGGATTAAACCTAATTTCTAATGTTGGATTTCCCCCCTTACCAAAGAGAGCCCCCTTGTGAAGCTGTTACCATGGCAATTCCACTGCACTGTACAGTAGAAGCCATTTAAAGGCACAACATGATGCATCTTAACAGAACACACACCCAGAGGGGTGTTAGGGATGTCTTATCCCCACAGTATTTTTCTCCAGTGAGTAAGTCATCTGAGCACCAAGTTTGGTTGAAATTGCTCCAGGCGTTCCAGAGTTATGCTGCAACACACACACACACACACACACACACAGACACGTGTGTGTGCATGTGTTTGTGTAAAATCTGATGGAACTGAATCGCAAACTGATCCTTGGACTCATAATCTATTCTGCAAAGAAAGATCAGCAGTGGCAGAGAAATAATATTTCAGAGAAGCTTGGTTGACCTTAGGTGATCCTTTAGTTGAGAACTCATAACATCTCCCCCCCCAAACCCCCCCCCCTGAAGTGCTTTTTTAAAGACAGCTTAAAAACCACAGGGATATTAAATATTCCTTGAGAAAACATCAATCTTGTAATAAGAAGACAAGATTCTGAATATGGAAAGCTGTCACTTCCTTTACCTCCCCTCACAAAAACCTCGCTGCTATAACTTTAGAAGCTCTCTCTCTTTTTGAAGAAGGAATCATTTTTTTTAATATGCTCTATTTGTTTACTCACTGGGGGGGCGGGGGAGAAAGATAAGGCATAGTGAAGGGGTAGATAAAGTGTGATGGCAAAACACCATTATAGATAGCAGAGTATCAGCAGTTGGCAAGATATCCACTTGCAAAAACAGTTATTTCTTAGACTGTGGTTACTTTCTTTCTTCCTTTCTTTCTTTTTTTTTTTTTTTGGTCCTGAAGGGAATCAAAACACAAATAAATAAATATCTGGTCAGGGGATAAAGTGCTTTCAGTCTTTCTGAGAAGAAAACCTGCAAGGTTCTGCGTTGAATTAAGCAGACAAACAAACAAAAACTCTGTAGCTCCTTGTCTCTTTGCTATACCGTACGGGATACACGCTCTTGCTCAGAACGTGTGGGAAACATGAACGTAAATTGTTCTTCAATTGAAAAAATTGTGCAGGCTGTCTTAAGCTGATAAACAAACTGCCTCCCCATTTAAGAGTCTTTACCGAATTACCTGTAGCAACCTGGAGGTATTATGCAGTTACAGACTGATCTCATATATTTGGAAAGGTCTCCTTAGGATGTAGAGTTTGGTAAACCAAATGTTGTTGTTGTTGTTGTTGTTGTTGTTGTTGTTGTTGTTCTTCTTCTTCTTCTCCTCCTCCTTCAATTCTTCTTCCTCTTCAATTCTTCTTCTTCTTCTTCTACTACTACTACTACTACTACTACTACTTCTACTACTACTACTACTACTTCTCCTCCTCCTCCTTTTCCTCTCCTCCTCCTCCTCCTCCTACTTCTTCTTCTACTTCTCCTCCTCCTCCTTTTCCTCTTCTCCCTCCTCTCCTCCTCCTCCTCCTCCTCCTCCTACTACTGCTGCTATTATTTCTCCTCCTCCTCTCCTCCTTCTTCTTCTACTTCTCCTCCTCCTTTTCCTCTTCTCTCTCCTCTCCTCCTCCTCCTCTCCTCCTCCTCCTCCTCCTACTACTACTACTGCTACTACTTTTCCTCCTCCTCTCCTCCTCCTACTTCTTCTTCTACTTCTCCTCCTCCTCCTTTTCCTCTTCTCTCTCCTCTCCTCCTCCTCCTCCTCTCCTCCTCCTCCTCCTCCTACTTCTTCTACTTCTCCTCCTTTTCCTCTTCTCCCTCCTCTCCTCCTCCTCCTCCTCCTACTACTACTTCTACTTCTACTTCTCCTCCTCCTCCTTTTCCTCTTTTCCCTCCTCTCCTCCTCCTCCTCCTCTACTACTACTACTGCTACTACTTCTCCTCCTCCTCTCCTCCTCCTCCTACTTCTTCTTCTACTTCTCCTTTTCCTCTTCTCCCCTCCTCTCCCCTCCTCCTCTCCTCCTCCTCCACTACTACTACTACTACTACTACTACTACTACTACTACTACTGCTCCTCCTCCACCATCACCACCACCACCACCACCTTCTTCACCCCTCCTCCTCCACTTCCTCCTCCTCCTCCTTCTAGTTCGGTGTCGAGGAACATTAAAAGTTTTGGTTTTTGCACTTCTAGCAGGTTCAATCATTGAGATTTGATGTGGGTGGTTTGTTTTTTTTAGCATTGCTGCAGTTGAAGAAACTCTAGATGTGAGTGAAACTTCCAAAATATGGTCTTCTGTTTCTACAAGGTTTGTGGAACTGAAGAAAGTGATGTTTATTCCTTGCTGGAGATTTAAAATCTACTAAGAAACTGGGTAGAAAATTGCCTTAGGTAACTCACCATTTCACTGCAATTGCACTAGAGGAGATAATACTGTTTTGGACAGTTGCTGAAACTTCCTGCTTCATAACAAAAGGATCCTGGATTGAAGAAATTGCCATATTTCCCCCCCCAAATTAATTTTAGTCCCAAACTGGGATTTGGCACTGTGAAATTTCACATTTCTCCTTTGTCCAGAGAAATTCACAGCTATGGAAACTGACTTTCCTCATTATTTATTAAATCCAGTAATTTATGGAATCTGTCTATACGACTTCTTGACTCACAAATTATGACTCTAGAAAACTAACATTGGACTCAGCCAGATAAATGAAACACAACTAAAACAAGATCAATGACAATGAAGATAGTATTCTCTAAAGCACCTGAAGGCAGAACAAGAAGCAACGGATGAAAACTAATCAAGGAGGGAACCAACCTAGAACTGATGAGGAATTTCCTGACACTGAGACCAATTAATCAATAGAATGGCTTGGCTCCAAAAGTTGATGGATGCTCCATCACTTGGAGGTTTTCAAGAAGAGATTGGACAATTATTTGCCTGAAATGGTGTAGGCTCCCTGCTTGAGTAGGGAGTCGGGCTAGAAGACCTCTGAAGTATTATTCATCTCTGTTATTCTGTTCTAATGCTTCAAAGCAGGTAACTTCCATTCTTTTAGAAGTTGAGGCCACATAGAGGTTTATCCTTCTGTTCCCCACCATCCAGTCACAGCTGAAGAAGCTTCTTGTGTGAGAAGTGAAACATCTTCAAAGAAAAAAACAAGAACTTCCAGTTGTGTCTGGGGAAAAAGCACCTTTGGGTCAACCATGGCCTGGATGACTGAAAATCTCTACAGACTTTTATGAACCACAATCATTCTCCTAAGCGCTTTCTCTCTCCCTCCCCCCCCCTCTCTCTCTCACACACACACAAACACTTACAGTGGTGGGTTTCAAAAAATTTTCAAACCTACTCTGTGGGTGTGGCCTCCTTTGTGGGAGTGGCTTGCTGGCCATGTGACCTGGTGGGAGTGGCTTGCCGGCCATGTGTTCTCTCTCTCTCTCTCTCTCTCCCTCTCTCTCCTTCCTTTTGTCTCTCTGTCCCTTTTTCCTTTTTTTCTTTCATCTCTCTCTCACACTTTTTCTTTCTTTTTTTCTTTTTTTCTTTCTTCTTTTCTTCCTTTCTTTCTCTTTCTCTCTCTGTGTGAGTCTGTCTGTCTGTCTGTCTGTTTGTGTGTATGTGTGAGTGGTGGGTTTCAAAATTTTTTGGAACCTCTTCTGTGGGTGTGACCTGCTTTCTGGTGGAACCTCTTCTAACCGGTTCGGTAGATTTGACGAACCGGTTCTCCCGAACTGGTGTGAACTGGTAGGAACTCACCTCTGCACACTTACTAGGAGAAGTGTCTTGATGAAGACCAAGTGTGTCAAAGTCATCTGAATCTAAGGAGCATGCTAATCTGTAGCTCAGGTGCCATTACAAAGAAAATGCCCTTTCGGAGTCAAATCCTTAGCTGTTACAATGCAATAAGGGTTTGATTTGATTTGATTTATTGCATTTCTATGCCGCCCTATTCCCAGAGGGTTAACTGGAGAGGCAGTTTCTGTAAGCAGGGCAATAAAGATGAGGCTAGAAACAATGCCAGAATGTTTCCTTCCTGCCTTCCTTACAGGATTAGCCCCGTAAAGTGGGGGGAAAAAATGAAATAAGATTCCTTCCAACAACCGGTTCTCTGAACTGCTTAGAAAGTTAACAACCAGTTCTCCCGAATAGATGCGAACTGGCTGAATCCCACCACTGTGTGATATCCACCAATTCCACCACCTCCCCAAATAGCATTTTAATAGGGATTGGGAGTTGCTTTCATATTTACAGTACCAAAAATTCTGTAAGAAGTGAACAGAGGGGCTAAGATAAGTATTGTGTTGGCCTGGATAGGTGGGTGAATTTTAGACGTTTCCACACAGCCTTACTTTAAATAGTATACAAAGGAATGTTCTTCCCACTGTTGGTGGAGACAAATGACATGAAGCAAATGTGCATGCTTATTTTAATTTTTGATTGTTGTTGTTATTGTTACCCTGGAGTGGGAGGGGAAGGATTGGCAGCCTTTATAAGTGTAAACGTGGCGTTAAAAATAAGCATAATATTCTATTTCCCACAGCCTGCTGATACGGAGGGGAGCTCCCTACATAGCAGAGAAAGGTCTCCTAAACCCTGGGAGATAAAACAGAATTTAAGAGACTGCTCTTGTGCATACAAAAATGGAAATGTTTAAAATACCTCCTTCCACCCTAAGACACAAAGCCGCATTTGAAAACTCACGCTTGATCAATGGACAGGAATATAATGGCTTTTTGTGCTGGGGACAGCATGAAAATCTGATTGTTGTCTCATTGGTTATGACATGGTGAGATGTACTGCATATTGCTTCCTTCTATGTGGATTGCTAGAGTGAGATTTTAATTCATCCTCGCTGGGCCGCAAAACCGTAGGATGCACTTTCTAACACAAAATGCTATTGCTCTCCCACTTCTGCATTGATCTAGCATTAAATTTACAATGGCAACCCTCTAACACTTTCCTTAATAAAGATACTGTTAAGCTGTCCTTGGCAATCAGGGGTATTTTAATCGAGATTGTGGTGCTGCAGGAGGAATCATTTTACAGTTCAAAAGGAGCGTTTGTGGCCTCCACAGTGAGCCATCTCGAGTTTCATTAACAATTTAATTTAATGCACGAGAAACTTTGACTGTTGCAACCTTTAACCTCAAAATGCTGGCAGTGTTAGCGAAGGATGTGTTTGGTTCAGAAATTGGTTTGCAGAGGGTTTGTTTTTTTTTTAAAAAAAACTGAATTTGCAAACCAAAGTGCCTGGCAGAATCTGATTGCCAAGTCAACTCAAAGCATTGCATCAAACTGGCATGTGTTTGAATAATTTTGGACCGCTTTTTTTACTGCGCTACAATTTTTACCCTGAATTGAATTGGACCAGTTTGGATTATTTGATTTAAAGCGGTTCAGACATCCAAAGAGAATCAAATGGATTTTTTTTTTTAACAAATGAATTCAGAAGTGAAACTGAATTGATTTAATTTGATGAACTCTTTTGGAAAATGGATCTGAAGCCTGCCTGATTCTTTATATATATATATATATATATATATATATATATATATATATGTATGTATGTATGTATGTATGTATGTATGTATGTATGTCTGTCTGTCTGTCTGTCTGTCTGTCTGTCTGTCTGTCTGTCTGTCTGTCTGTCTATCTATCTATCTATCTATCTATATACCTATACCTATACCTATACCTATACCTATACCTATACCTATACCTATACCTATACCTATACCTATACCTATACCTATACCTATACCTATACCTATACCTATACCTATACCTATACCTATACCTATACCTATCTATATCTATATCTATATCTATATCTATCTATCTATCTATCTATCTATCTATCTATCTATCTATCTATCTATCTATCATCTATCTAAATATCTCTCTGTCACTCTGTGTCTCTCTAATCTATATCTATCTATCTATCTATCTATCTATCTATCTATCTATCTATCTATCTATCTATATAACATAGTTTTTATTACACATTTTTACTTTTAAAAACGGGGTGAAAGCAACAAAAAAAAAGAAAAAAAGAAGACAAACATAACAATATAAAATAGTTATACATCCTTCTCCATCGCCATACATGTTTAGCCTTTGTAGTTCTCCATTCTACATTGCTTTCCTATTGGTTTTAACCTCTGTAACAGTGTAATAACAGTTGTACTAACAATTGTAATAATATTATTTGTTCATATCACCCAGAGGTGGGTTCCTACCAGTGGCAGCTCCAACAGCTCCTGCCAACAGTGGATAATAACATGTTCTCAAAGTGTTAGGGTCATTCCCTAGTTTTTGTGGGTGAAAAGCCAATAAGTATGTGAGTAAATATAATGTTCTGAAAGTTGTTAAGAGAGGAGTAGGGGAGAGGTAAGGGAAGAAGGAAAGGGAAAAGAGAGGATGTAGGAAGAAAGTAGAGATGGGAGGCAGGGAGAAAAGAAAGGAAGAGAGGAGAAGAGGAGAAGAGAGGAAAGGGGAGGGAAGGAAGAAAGAAAGATGAAAGGAGAGGAAGGAGGGAAGGGATAGAAAGAGAAGGAGAGAGGATGGGAAGGGGAAGAGAGTAGTGGGGGAGATACAAAGGAAGAAGGAAAGGGAAAGGAGAGAAGGAAGGAAGGAAGGAGGTAGAGAAGGGAGGGAGGGAGAAAAGAAAGGAAGAATAGGGTGGTGAAAATATAAAATAGGTGTATGGGATGGTAAGCAAAGCAACTCAGAATGCATATTTTAACTTTTACCAAGAAAGAATTAGTTAAAGCGTTTCTTGCTGCTAAAATATGACCAGGAAGTTAAAATGGCATTGGTAGTTTAGAATGTAACACTGCAGAAAAGGAGTTGTTGATACAATATAGGTAGATAGCAATACTTTTTTGTGTGTCCAAAAGAACTGATAGAAATATATTCCAAACAATTCTTTCCAAAGATTTTTGCTATAATACGGATAAGCTATGGAGCTACACACAAAAAAAAAAAATGTTTCCACACTTATTATCTGATTCTCTTATTTCTTTGGATGTCAATGGCCTTTGCACGCTGGTTCAGCCTCTTGCTACCTTCCATGAATCCCAATGGCACTCACAAAGTCCAGGGCAGGTCTATAGCCCATGCTTTTCCTATGTTGGTTTGCTCTCCAAGGGAAGGGGGCAGACTCAGTGGCAAAAAGGGTCATTGAAGCAAAAGAAATGCCATCCTTTACTCTGCTGTTCGGTGTGTGTATCCGAGAACCGGCGAGATTTCTTATAAGCTTCAAAGCGACGTTCCAGTTGTCAATCTATCTAAGTGAAATTCTGAGAGGAAGAGGGGCGATTAAAGGCCGTTCCGCTGGAGCCAAATAAAACATCTGTACAACCCTTCTCCGTTTCCCATGACTAGCGCGAGCAGAGAACGCGATGAAAAGCGTGGACTCATTACAGCAGTGTTTCTCAACCTTGGCAACTTGAAGATGTCCTGGACTTCAACTCCCAGAATTCCCCAGCCAGCATTCGCTGGCTGGGGAATTCTGGGAGTTGAAGTCCGGACATCTTCAAGTTGCCAAGGTTGAGAAACCCTGCATTACAGAATTCATTGTGCAAGAATGAGGGAGTGAATTTACGTCTGCTTGATTTGCCTAATGGCTTGGGGGGAGGGGGCAAGATTCAACTCTGACAATGCAGAAATTATTTGGAGCGCTCTGCTTGTAAAATGAGCATTTTTCGTTGATGCTTAACGACCCCAAACCACTCTGCCTTGACAAATGAGGGAGGAGCATTTGCAGAGGCTCAATGGACTACCTTACAACATCCTCAAACTGCTCTCGGCAAGCACTGATGTTGGCCTAAATCTAAGCCAGTATAAGAAGGCGGGGAGGAGAAACGTGCAAGGGATTCATTTTGGGGTGCAGCCTACTATGATCTGAATAAAATAATATCCTGTTGGCCTTGTACACGTGTAAGTGTGCATGGGTATAAACAAACATTTATGTATTGTATTGTATTGATTTTATTTATATGCCGCCCTTTTCCCCCAAAGGGGACTCAGGGCGGCTCACAGCTCGACCAGGGAAGGGGGATAAAAACAAGAATTTAAAATGACATAAAAAACAATGCATGATTAAAACACAACAGTCATACCAATTCGAGACAGGGGCAACAATTTTTTAGCCCCCAGCCTGTCGGAACAGCCAGGTTTTAAAGGCTTTGTACACATATGCGTACAGCTAAACACAAATACCAAGTTAAAGCATCAACCTGCACATACATATTCAAGCAGGGGAAATCCTTCCTTGCATTTCCCTACTTTAGGTCTGTAAGAATCATTGTGGTGAGTGTTGAGAAAAGTCTTAAAGATATGGTGCTGTGATGATGAACCTATGGCACACGTGCCACAGGTAGCACATGGAGCCCTCTCTGTGGGCATGCAAGCTGTCGCCCAGTTCAGCTCCACTGCGTATGTGCATGCAGCTCCAGCTGGACAGCTGATTTTCAGGTCTCTGCCATGCGTGTGGGAGATGCGTGCACATGCGCAGAGGAGGTGTGGGGGTTGCACATGCATACATGGTGGCGGAAAAGAGTGTCATGGGTGTGGCGCTCACCCACAGCCTGTTTTTGATCCCAGGAGGCTTCAGGGAATCTGCCAGGGATATGGGGGGTCGTGGACATGAATGGGGGGAGCGTGGGGGGATCATACATGCATGTGCAGTGGGGCGGTGCACATTGCATTATGGGTGTGGGCATGTACATGTGTGCTGTTGGTGTGATTTTGGCACTCGAGGAGAAAAAGGTTAGCCATCACTGGTATAGTGGTTATACCCCTTGCCTAGACATATAGAACAATGAATTCAAAGGAGAACCATATCCTTATATCATTATTTTTCTCTGTGATTTACTTACTTTTCCACTGGGCCTGCCTTCCTTCCTTCCTTCCTTCCTTCCTTCCTTCCTTCCTTCCTTCCTTCCTTCCTTCTGTCCCTCCCTCCCTCCTTCTTTCCTTCTTTCTCTCCCTCCCTCCTTCCTTCCTTCCCTCCGTCCTTCCTTCCTTCTTTCCCTTCCTCCTTCCCTCCCTCCTTTCTTCTTTCCCTCCCTCCCTCCCTTCCCTCCCTCCTTCCTTCTTTCTTTCCCTCCCTCCTTCCTTCCCTCCCTCCCTCTTTCCTTCCTTATTTCCCTTCCTCCTTCCTTCCCTCCCTCCCTCCTTCCTTCTTTCTTTCCCTCCCTCCCTCCTTCCCTCCCTCCCTCTTTCCTTCTTTCTTTCCCTCCCTCCCTCCTTCCCTCCCTCCTTCCTCCCTTCTTTCCCTCCCTCCCTCCTTCCCTCCCTCCCTTCTTTCCCTCCCTCCCTTCTTCCTTCCCTCCTTTCCTTCCTTCCTTCCCTCCCTCCATCTTTCCCTCCCTCCTTCTTTCCCTCCCTCCTTCCTTCCCTGTCTCCCTCCTTCCTTTTTTCCCTCCCTCCCTGCCTCCTTCCCTCCATCTTTTGCTTCTTTCCGTCCCTCCTTCCTTCCTTCCTTCCTTCCTTCTTTCCCTCCCTCCTTCCCTCCCTCCTTCCTTCTTTCCCTCCCTCCCTCTCTTCCTTCCGTCCTTCCATGATCTGCCCACAGATCCCTCTCTGGATGTGCATCCGGAGAAGGAGGATGAGTTTGAGTCAACAGGGAAAGATCAAAGCCGAGTCTTGGTCAGGAGCAGGGCTGAGAAAATGCTAGCCCAATGGAGCAGCCTGATATGGGGAGGGTCACCCAACCGGCTGAGGTTGAGCCAGGCGAGCCACAGCTGCACCACATTGGCCAGGAATACATGCAAGTGTGTGGAGGATCAGGGCAGCACACCTTCCTCCCTTCCTTCCCTTCCCCTCCCTCCCTGCCACCCTCCCTCCCTTCCCTACAGTTTCATATATTGTCCAGTTGCTTCAGGTTGGAGCATGTTTGCTGTACTGCAAGTGAATAGAGAGTGAGAATATATTTTCCTACTCTCCAGGAACAGTTGGTGGCCTGAATTCCCAATAGGACCACCTGCCAAAGCAGAGATGCTCTTATTGAAGGGCAACTGGTCAGGACTTTTGATGCTTCCTCTCTCAATGGAAACAGACGTCAGGGACAGAAGAACAAGAGGCAGGAAGGAAACAACATGGCTCACAAGTTGGCTATTATACCTTTCAACCAGCTATTCTTCGGTCCCTGATTTGAATGATGATGTGACCGGATAAATTTGAGGAAGTGCATCTATTCCCATTAGGAACAAGCTGGCCCGATCAATCCAACCATTCAGTTCAAATTAACTTAATTTTCCAAGTTGAATCAAAGATCTTAATCAGATCAGGTCAATGGACTGGGTCAAATCAAATATTCTAAAATCATATCAGAGCCAATATGCCCATCCCTGTTGCCCATCTTATTGCTGAGGTGTGTGTGTGTGTGTGTGTGTGTGTGTGTGTGTTTATGAGTGACAAATTTTGCATCCAATAGAGACATTAAAAAAAAAAAGCACGGCCCAATTAAAAAGACTTTCTTTTTTAAAAAATTAAGGTTTTCTTTTTTATTGCACAATTTTTACATAGTGTTGCCAAGACATTTTTTTTTACATCCTCTGATATACATAATCCATTTTACATCATATTTCTGTTTCCAATTTCAGCCACATTATTCTCTTTCCATATTTTTTATCTTAAACTTATTTTCTTCTTAATAGATAAACAATATCACCAATCACCCTTAATTTCTAATCTCTTACTATAACATCAACTCCATCTCTAGATAGGTTTCTCAAATTCCCCATCTACTCTTTAACATTTTTTTAAAATAATCTTTATTGGTTATACATTTTTTTTAAATAAGGCATACAAATACAACTTTAAACATACAAGCCCCCTCCCCCCTCTTTAACATTTTGTCTTCGTCTCTTAATTTAAATTATCTTCAAAGTTAAACCAAATTGTCATTTCACATTTCATCTGTTGGTTTGTTTTGAGGTAAGCAAAGGCATCATCAAAATCAACCTTTTACATAAAAAAAAATAACTTAATTAATTATCCACAATTAATAATGTTGGTATAATTCCCTTACCTTTTATCGATTAAAAAGGCTTTCAATTATGTTGACACGGGTCTCTAACATTGTCTTCTGTGGTCATTAAGGACCCCAAAATAAATTCAAAGGAGTCTTCAAATTGTTCTGGACTCAACATATCATGTTTCTGATCCATTTTAACATCATTAAATTTCAGCTGAGGCTTATGAGAACCAAGAAGCCACAAAATGTGCCCATAGGACAATATTTCTACTTTCTTCAAAAAAAAAAAAAAAAAAAAAAAATTAGCAAGCTTTGGCAGCACCCATAACTCAAAATATTGTTAAAGTGCTTTGGTTGTTGCAAATTTTATGATGGTTTGGGGTGGAGGGGGGTGGTGGAGAAAGATGCCACGAGGGTCACAAATGTATAGCCAGCGATTGGACGAAGAAAAATCTCTCCCTCTAATGTTCTCAGACATCAATAATCTCTTCTCCTTTTTTTTTTTTTTTTTGCCATCACTCCATACGATACCTTCAATAGTTTGCTACAAAGCTTTCATTATAAATTGACAGCTGCTGATATGCTTACCGAAGCATTTCATGACTTGGCCCCCACATCTGAGCGAGAGAGAGAGAGAGAATTGGGTTATTCGGCTGTGTTTTCTGCTCGATGTAGGTTACACTCCTTTCCCAGCTAACGTTCTTCACTGGAGGGCTGTAAATCATGTTGACCTGCAAGCCATTCAGTTAGATTTGGCATTTTTTCCATTTGCCGGCTGCTGTTATGACACTTTCCTAAACTGTTAGAATGCAAGCATTGCTATCAATATTGAATCTGTTTTTGGGACAAAGGAGTCACAATACCTAATTGCCTTTTCCTGAATCTTAAGGAAACATGGACACGGTTGGCTCAGTGGCTAAGATGCTGAGCTTGTTGATCAGAAAGGTCGGCAGTTTGGCGGTTCGATTCCCCAGTGCTGCGTAACAGAGTGAGCTCCTGTTACTTGTCCCAGTTTCTGACAACCTAGCAGTTTGAAAGCATGTAAAAATGCAAGTAGAAAAATAGAGACCACCTTTGGTGGGAAGGTGACAGCATTCCATGCACCTTTGGCATTTAGTCATGCCGGCCACATGACCATGGAGACATCTTCGGATAGCGCTAGCTCTTCGGCTTTGAAACGGAGATGAGCACCGCCCCCTAGAGTCAGGAACGACTAGCACATATGTGCGAGGGGAACCTTTACCTTTAAGGAAAGAGAAAGTTCACAACTAAGCACACACACACACACAAAGTCCTACTGTTAGCTCTACAAGAGCAAATTTTGATACACTTGGTTGTGGGGGGAAACTCACCTGAAGCCTCTGTTACAGGTAGTCTTTGATTTTTAGTGGCTGTTCAAAGTTATAATTAGGTACTGAAAAAGTGCCTCATTCCTGTTTTTCACGCTTATGATTATTGCCTCATCCTTGTGGTCACATGATCAAAATTGACATTCTTGGCAACTGCCTCATATTTATTTTTTTTGAACAATTTTATTAGTTTATAATATAGCTTACAAAGACAATACAAAACTAAATTGGGAAGTTAGGGGAGGGAGAAGGGAAGGGAAAATTGGGCGAGGGGAGCAAGGGGAAAAGAGAAAAAAAGGCATTCTGATTCCCTTTGGTGCAGTAAAACAAGGCATTAACATCAAAAACCTCAACTTTTTACTTTCACATAATATTATAAAGTAGCCATTTCTAGAACAACAAATCTACCTCGTCGGTAAAACCCAAAATCAAAGTTTCATTTTTTTCCCCACCTCAAGCAAATGTCCAGTAGTGGTTTCCAGGTAGAAATAAAAGTATTTGTATTTCTTTTCCCTTTGACCCAAACAGTCAATTTAGCCACCTCTGCAAACTCCATCAGTTTTTGCAGCCATTCATCCATTGTGAGGATTGAGGTGATCTTTCATTTTTGGGTGTAAATTAGTCTAGCTGACGTCTACATATATAACAACAAAGTTCTGAATTTTCTCCCCAAGTCTTTTTCCATTAAATCCAAAAGGAAAAAGTTTCTGGTTTTCTTTCTATATTCACTTTAGGAATTTTCTGCATTAAGGTATGAATCCTACTCCAATATTTCTTTGCTTCGTCTCACGTCCACCATAAAGGATAAAAAGTCCCTTTTTACTGACTCATATTTATGACAGTTGCAATGTCCCAATGTTGGGTTTGGTTTGGTTTGGT
This sequence comes from Thamnophis elegans, assembly GCF_009769535.1. Classification (NCBI taxonomy): domain Eukaryota; kingdom Metazoa; phylum Chordata; class Lepidosauria; order Squamata; family Natricidae; genus Thamnophis; species Thamnophis elegans. The sequence goes on from NC_045551.1 coordinate 66,087,699, forward strand.
TTAATGGATTTATATGCCGCCCTTCTCCCAAGGACTCAGGGCAGCGTACAACATTTTTAAAAAAACAACACATATTACAAAAGTTAAAAAAATAGATAGAGTATCCAAAAAACAAACCCAATTGAGATTAACAATAACATTTTAAAAAATTCAATTAAAATTAACAATAATATATCATTTCTTTTATTTTGTTCAGGCCAGGCCGGCTTGCTGGAAAAGCCAACTTCTTAGGGCGCGTCGGAAGGACCGGAGGTCGGGGATTATATGAAGCTCTGGGGGCAGCTCATTCCAGAGGGAAGGCGTCATGTGATACCATTCAGGACCGTCTGACAAAAAAAGTCAATGGGAAAACTAGATTCACTTAACAACCACATTACTGTTGTGGCCCCTCCAGCAGCCGAATCCGAGGAGGAGGAGGAGGAGGAGGAGGAGGAGGAGGAGGAGGAGGAGGAGGAGGCATAGGAGTCAGGGTCAGCATCAAGGCAACCTGAGAGCTGTGAGGAGGAAGAAGGAATGGCGTTGGCAAAGATAGAGAGAGAGAGAGACAGAGGCAGAGCCTGGGCCATCGGTCAGCCCTCAGATTGAGAGTCAACGGCCCCCAGGTCTGGAGTTGGCTGATGAGGAAGAGAAGAAACAGCTTTGTCCAGTGCCTGATGTACAGATGCACAGAAGGCAGAGGAGAGGAGAGCAGTGGAAATCTATGGGCCGGTCCTTGGGATAGAAGAGCCACCGCTGCTAGGGAAGCTCCACCCTAGCTCTGGGGATAAAAGGCAGTGGGCAGAGATGAATAGATATGGTAGACAACTATTCATCTTTCAGCTGAACTTCTTAGCCTGCAGTGAGAGAGAACCATTATCCCAGGGCTGCCAGAGCTCCTAATTAAAAAAAAAAAATATTTGAGTTCACTTCAGAGGACTTGTCATGTATGGGGAGCTGGGTAAGGACAATTACTAGCTTAACAATTGCAAGGATTCACTTATCAGTTATGGCAAGACAGGTCGTAAAATGGGACAAAATTCACTTAACAAATGTTTTGTTTAGCAACAGAATATATTAAGACTCAATTGTGGTTATAAGTTGAGGACTACCTGTATACATCTGTTAGTCCTTGGATTAAAAAAGAGGAAGAAGCCAATCATGATTTGATTAATCATCCTGAAGATGTATGGATTGTGATAACTTGGAGTTATGTTGAAATGACAATACTAACCAGCTATCAAGAATGAAGTTTTCTCTTCTCAGAGGTTCTGCATAAACTTACTTACTTACTTACTTACTTACTGGCTGGCTGGCTGGCTGGCTGGCTGGCTGGCTGGCTGGCTGGCTGGCTGGCTGGCTGGCTGGCTGGCTGGCTGGCTGGCTGGCTTGCTTGCTTACTTACTTACTTACTTACTTACTTACTTACTTACTTACTTACTTACTTACTTATTTATTTATTTATTTATTAGACTTATATACCGCTTCATAGGGCTTTCAGCCCTCTCTAAGCGGTTTACAGAGTCAGCATATCGCCCCCACAGTCTGGGTCCTCATTTCACCAACCTCGGAAGGATGGAAGGCTGAGTCAACCTTGAGCCGGTGAGATTTGAACCGCTGAACTGCAGATAACAGTCAGCTGAAGTGGCCTGCAGTACTGCACCCTAACCACTGCGCCACCTCGGCTCTTAGCACCTTTGAATGCATAAGCACTATACGGATATGATGGATACGGTCTAGAGTTACATACTTTCATATTCATGAAATGTTAATGCTATGGATTTGTAATGCCTAATGTTTTTGTTTCTCAATTATTCTTTGGCTCAGAGTTTTCTCCTGATTACCCTAAATGTCATGTCATTGTTTCTGCACACACCAGCTTTTCAAACAATGTTCTCTTCCATAAACAGTGTCTAACAATTCCAGAAAGAGGTGAAAATAAGCTTTCCTCCCTCCCTTGACCCATCTGTGGTAGAGAAAGAGGCAGAACTAATTATTAATTGGAAAAGAGATTAGAAAGGGAGATTTCCTGCTTTTGCACCTGTAGAAGTGGGATTAATAAATAAATTGAACATGAAGAAGTAACAAGAATTGGGCAGGGTCATTTAATTGAGAGCCCTTATCAATTATTTCCTTTCCAGCATATGCATTCTTACTTTATGATCCGCTCTATGAAAAAATCAGTGATTTCTAGGAAAGAGAGCTATAAAGAGGTTTAGAGGTTTTAGAGGTTTTATTTGCATTTGTAGGCCGCCCTTTTCCCTGAGGGGACTCAGGGCGGCTCACAGAAAACCAGGGAAAGGGGAAATACAACATTGAGACAACAACACATAATAAAATAATGAGCAACATGCATACAACATTCGGGCGGGGTAGAAATCCTTATCCCCAGGCCTGACGGGCGAGCCAGTTCTTCAAGGCAGTGCGGAAGGCCTGGACGGTGGAGAGGGTACGAATCTCCACGGGGAGCTCGTTCCAAAGGGTCGGGGCTACTGCTGAGAAGGCCCTCCTCCTTGTGGTTGCCAGCCGACACTGGCTGGCCGATGGAATGCGGAGGAGGCCTAATCTATGGGATCTTATAGGTCGTAGGGAGGTAATTGGCAGAAGGCGGTCTCTCAAGTATCCAGATCCACTGCCATGTAGGGCTTTATGGGTGATCAATAGCACCTTGAAGCGCATCCGGAGATCGACAGGTAGCCAGCGCAACTCGCGGAGGATAGGTGTAATGCGGGTGAATCGGGGTGCACCCGCAATCACTCGCGCGGCTGCGTTCTGTACTAGCTGAAGTCGCCGGATGCTCCTCAAGGGCAGCCCCATGTAGAGCACGTTGCAGTATTCCAGCCTAGAGGTCACAAGGGCCCGAGTGACTGTTGTGAGGGCCTCCCGGTTCAGGTAGGGTCGCAACTGGCGCACCAGGCGTACCTGGGCGAATGCCCCCCTGGTCACAGCCGCTATATGATGGTCGAATGACAGCTGTGGATCCAGGAGGACTCCCAAGTTGCGGACCCTCTCTGAGGGGTGTAAAATTTGACCCCCCAGCCTGAGTGTTGGATTATTGGCCAAATCTTTGGGAGGAAAACACAACAGCCACTCGGTCTTTTCCGGGTTGAGCACAAGCTTGTTAATCCTCATCCAGTCCATGACGGCTTCAAGCCCCCGGTCCATCACGTCAACCGCTTCATTGATTTGGCACGGGGCGGACAGATACAATTGAGTATCGTCCGCATATTGATGGTATCTGATCCCGTGCCGACGGATGATCTCTCCCAGCGGTTTCATGTAGATGTTAAATAGTAGGGGGGATAAGACCGAACCCTGCGGCACCCCATATTTTAGGGGCCTTGGGGACGATCTCTGCCCTCCCACTAACACCGACTGCGACCTGTCCGAGAGGTAGGAGGAGAACCACCGTAACACGGTGCCCCCCACTCCCACCTCCCGCAGTCGTCGCAGAAGGATACCATGGTCGATGGTATCGAAAGCCGCTGAGAGGTCAAGGAGGACCAGGATGGAGGGATGTCCTTCATCTCTGGCTCTCCAAAGATCATCCATCAATGCGACCAAAGCGGTTTCCGTGCTGTAACCGGGTCTGAAGCCTGACTGGAAGGGGTCTAGATAGTCTGCTTCCTCCAAGGACCGTTGGAGCTGGAAGGCCACCACCTTCTCAACAACCTTCCCCAGAAAGGGGAGGTTGGAGACCGGGCGATAGTTGTTAAGGACAGCTGGATCCAAGGATGGTTTCTTCAGGAGGGGTCTCACCACCGCCGCTTTCAGTGCGGCGGGGAAGTTCCCCTCCCGAAGGGAGGCGGTTACAACCGCCTGGATCCAGCCTCGTGTCACCTCACTGCAGTTAGAAACCAGCCATGAGGGACACGGATCCAGGACACAGGTGGAGGAACTCACAGCTCTCATGGCCTTGTCCACATCCCCGGGGGTAACCTCCTGAAACTCAACCCAGAGCTGTTCTACTTGGTCCCCCTGTGCCTCGGCTGGAACTGCAGGTGTGGAGTCCAAGTCCGTCCGAAACCGAGCAATTTTGTCCGCTAAGAATTGGGCATATTCTTCAGCTCTGCCCTGCAAGGGTTCCCCCGTCTCCCTTTTGTTCAATAGGGAGCGGGTTATCCTAAACAGGGCGGCTGGACGGGACTCAGCGGATGCGACCAGGGAGGCTATGTGTGATCTTTTAGCTGCCCTAAGTGCCCTAGTATATTCCCTGGTGCAGGTGGTTACCATTGCTCGGTTCGATGCGGACTTATCGGACCTCCAACGGTGCTCTAGGCATCTCCTCCGGCGCTTCATCTCCCGGAGCTCCTCGGTGAACCAAGGGGGTCTCCGGGATCCGCCGCCTCGGAGGGGCCGCAGTGGCGCAATCCGGTCGAGGGCCTCTGACGCTGCCAAGTGCCACGCAGCAGCCAGAGTCTCTGCCGGACTGTGGGCGAAAGTGTCAGGAATAACCCCAAGCTCTGTCTGGAACCTTGCTGGCTCCATAAGACGCCTGGGGCGGAACCACCTGGTCGGTTCCTCCTCCCTACAGTGGGGGTTTGGCCTCCGGAAGTCGAGCCTCAGTAGGCAATGGTCTGACCACGACAGGGGTATGATGTCACTCCCCCTCAGACCAAGATCACACATCCACTGCTCCGAGAGAAATACGAGGTCAAGCATGTGTCCCGCTGAATGGGTTGGGCCTCGGATTACTTGAGCCAAGCCCATGGCTGTCATGGAAGCCATGAACTCCTGCGCCCCATCAGAGTTTTCACCGAGCGACGGCAAATTAAAGTCCCCCAGGACCATCAACCTAGGGAACTCAATTGCCAGCTCGGCTACCGACTCGAGGAGCGAGGGGAGGGCTGCTGCAACGCTGTTGGGAGGCAGGTACGTTAGCAGCAAACCCACTTGACCCTTGAGGTCCAACTTTAACAGCAAGGACTCACACCCGACAATCTCCGGAGCAGGGACCCTACGAGGAACTAACGACTCCCGGATAACAACGGCCACACCCCCACCCCTTCCCTGGGCTCTCGGCTGATGTAGCACCTGAAATCCTTCTGGGCGCAGTTCTACAAGGGGGACTCCTCCCTCTGGGCCCAGCCAGGTCTCAGTAATACATGCCAGGTCTGCCCTCTCGTCTAAAATTAAGTCCCGGACGAGAGGTGCTTTATGTACAACAGACCTGGCATTTAGCGACAACAGCCTGAGACCAGGGTCCTGACTACTTGCGCCATCTGGTCTTGGAGTGGGACTCCTAGGGCCGGAAGGAGGGATCTCTGTGATGTAGCGAACCCTCCTTCCCCGGTAATGGCCTGCCCTAAAGTCCCCGCCGTATCTGCCCCTCCCTGTTACGACCGCAATACCCCGACCCTCTCCCGTGTCTTTAGTCCCCTCAACCACCCCCATAGCCCCCGCAATTCCCGGCAGGTCCTCCGAATCAAGCACACTCATTTATACACTCAAGCAATCCCCACGTAATAATTAAAAACACATAAAAAATACAACAATCATGGAATAATAAAAGTGGGATCATCCAGTTCACACATACAGTCACATGCACTCACCATACCATTTAAAAATTTGCGCAGCGTGCGTAGATCTTATAAAAGAATATATATAGAAGGGGAGGTAGCATTTCTTCCCTTCTTACGTAGTTGGGAAGGTCCCAAAAGTCCAGGCGATTAAAAGAAATCGTCAAAGATGTTAAAGTCCGGTTTGTCAATAATGTCAGTGAAGGCAGAGTCTGGGTAGTTGAGATGGTTTCCCTGGGACGACGAGGGGCAATATTAACCAGATGGGTACAATTTGTTCGTACGTGAAGAAGCCCAACAGATGTAATTGTAGATGTAATTATAGGAGGGGTGGGTAGATGGTAATTAAAGAGGCGGTAAAGATGATAAAGATGGTAAAAATGATGAGACCAGCCAAAGGATGGAGGAAGTGCCAGTAATGGCCACTGGGGGGAGTCTGAGGTCCACATACGCTGCCTTTCCGGAGCAATGGCGTCCAATACAGAATGGTCCGGTGGACGATTTTGCCTAACGTGGCCTCCTGAGGCAGCAGCAGCAACAGATGATATCCAACACAACAAAGAGCCTGTCGTTGAAATCCTGGGATCACAGTCCAGGTGGATAGATGATAAATAAAACGTTGCAGAGCCCAGTGGAAGCAACGGCAAAACACAAAAAGGATGCCGTGCCAGGGGGAAAGGAAGCAATCAGCAGGGCCGCAGTACAGAGCAACAAAGTTGCGGTGGGGGTAGAGAGCCAGTCCTCCAGTCCAAACAGGCACTTCCATACAGTTCCCTACCCTCTGTTCAGGGCACAAATCAAGCCTCCCAGGGTAGCGGGGCAGCCTCCTAAGGCAGCGGGGCCGAAGCCGCCGCCGCTCGCGCAACGCCGCCACCGCCGCCGCCCAGCTGTTCGAAAAAATCACCGAGGGAGGTAATACCGTCCAGGGGCCACCCGAAGGCAGCCCCCTCCTCAAATAATTACCTCCCCGGGAAGCCCGAATGTTGATCTCTTGCAAGGACCCCTCCGTTGTCATGTTCGGGGTCCTAGTCGCCTGGAATCTATCGCTATTATTTCTCAATAGCCGGAGCGTTGAAACTCGGCGGCCATTCCCATTCTCACGCATGTGCCATCAAACATTTCTTGGAAAAATCTCAAAAGACTGTAAATGGGGAAACAGATCGCTCACAATCTTCATGGAGTTGCAAAGATTCAAACAAAATATTCATCATGTAATTTTCCAATGCAAGCTATAAATAAGTTGGCTTAGCTGTCAAACAAAGGCTATAACATAAGATTATTATTGTTGTTAGTTGTGAAGTCATGTCCAACCCATTGCGACCCCATAGACAACATTTCTCCAAGTCTTCCTGTCCTCTACCATCCTCAGGAGTCTATTTTAGTTCCTGCTGACTGCTTCGGTGACTCCATCCAGCCACCTCATTCTCTGTCGTCCCCTTCTTCTTTTGCCCTCAATCTTTCCCAGCATTAGGCTCTTCTCTAGGGAGTCCTTCCTTCTCACTAGCTGGCCAAAGAGTTTCCTTTTGAGGATCTGGCCTTCTAAAGAGCAGTCAGTTGATCTCCTGTAAAACTGACTGGTTTGATCACCTTGCAGTCCAAGGGACTCGCAGGAGTTTTCTCCAGCACCATAGTTCAAGATTGCATTGGCCCTGAACTAATTCCAGATAAAACTTTGTGTTATCTATTTTAGGGAGTCTGCTAGTTCCAAAATAAGAGATAATGTGGCGGAGGAATAAACGTAGACCTCAGCTACATGATTGGGAAAGAGAATGAACTACAAATACAACGTATGGATATTTTGTGAGAGGGGGGAAAATAAACTTTTAATTGCTCTGTGTTTCTAGATGTCTGCAATTCTTTTATCAGGGATTAATTGTACTTATCTAACTGAACAGTGATTGCACTGAGGTTTTCTGCGTGTGTGGCTTGCTATTTGGTGTTCGTTTTATTCTCACATATAATTCACAAGATGGAATCACACAGCCACCCTAAAGGAATCCAGTCAGACTCAATTGTGGGTTTTTTGTAACATCAAATGAAATCAAACACAAAGTTTTAATGATCCAGGTTTTTGAATGTAAGATTTCTTTTGGAAGTGCTTTGCAGAAAAGATTCTAGTCCATCGGAGAAGGAGGAGGAGGAGGAGAAGGGGAGGAGGAGAAGGGGAGGAGGAGGAGGAGGAAGAAGAGGAGGAGGAGGAGAAGAAGAAGAGGAGGAGGAGGAGGAGGAGAAGAAGAGGAAGAGGAGGAGAAAAATAAGAAGAAGAAGAGGAGGAGGAAGAAGAAGAGGAAGAAGAAGAGGAGGAGAAGGAGAAGGAGAAGAAGAAGAAGAAGGAGAAGGAGAAGGAGAAGGAGAAGGAGAAGGAGAAGGAGAAGAAAGGAAAATAAAGAAAATCTATCGTTTCTTTTATTAGACAGTTGAAAAGAAAGTTCATTCTTTTGGAGTTTCAGAACAGCTCAAAATGGTTGATATGTTTTGTGGTTTGTTCCCAAATTGAAATGACTTTCTAATCTCATTGTATTTGTCCGTGGGGGTTACATGTGGATGGGCAAGGGGAGTGCAGGGAGTTGCATGCACATGAATTGCATTATGGATGGGTGTGCTTGCTTTCGGCATGCGACGAGAAATGCCATCCCTGGTATAAGCGATTAAGAGATGGGTGCTAAGGATCTTTATTCCTACCATATCTGAAAATAAATTGCAGGAAAAGTAGAAGGATCTCCTTTATAACGGTGTGCTTTGATAGGTGCACAGGAAGGTGCACAGGAAGGCACAAATTCATTCTTATTGTGTAGAAACATTGAGACTGGAAGAAGATAATGAAAAAAGGGGAGATTTTAAGGTTTAGATTTTAGATTTCAAAGTGAAAGAATTAAAATCGAGATTGCTTGTTGTCCCTTACTTGGGAGCACTCAATTCTTCCACTGATTTTTTTTTTTAAAGTAAACTATTTTTTTGATTCAGATTTTCTTCCTGCTAAAAAAACCCCAGGTTTTTATATGCATTTTTATAAACGTAGATAATAGAGACATACATAAGTCACTTTTTCAAGATCTGCATTATTATTTAAATGTTGGTCTCCCAAATCCAAATTAAATATTACTATGGATAGTAACACTAGGCACTTTTCTACCAATTGCACAGCTATTTGAATAGGTTTTATTTTCTCCATCCCCTCTCCTAAAGTGCTATGAAAATTAGTGAGTGCCTTAGGTAAATACAGTAAATCTCTCACACACACATGCACAAACACAAATGTGTCTTCTTCTCTCTCACAAAGAAATACACACAAATCTCTCTCACACTCAAAAACACACACATCTCTCTCATACACACAGATACACAGACAAATCTTTCTCTCACACATATAAACAGAAACCTGTTTTGCTCTATTTCTCACATAAATAAGTACAAATCTCTCTCTCTCTCTCTCTCTCTCACACACACACACACACACACACAAATCTGTTCATTTTGCTCGCTCTCTCCCTCTTTCTCTCTCTCTCTCTTCTCTCTGTCTCTCTGTCTCTCTCTGTCTCTGTCTGTCTGTCTCTCTCTCTCTCCCCCCCCCCACACACACCAGAAGTTGTATTCTGCCAGTTCACACCAGTTCAGATGAACTGGTGATGGCAGTGGTGGAAGGCTTCGCCCACCCATCCAGATGTCATCACAGATGCTCTGCACATGTGTGCATGTTCCCGGTTCTGAACCAGTAGCGAAGGTACAGTAAGAGGATGTCATGCCTGACACACACACACACACACACATATAGATACACATCTCTCTCACACACAGAGAGATACACACAGAAATCTTACTTGCACACACACAATCATAAATATTTGTCTTGCTCTTTCTCTCATATAGAGACACACAAATTTCTCTCTCACACACAAACACACATAAATACACATATAAATCTCTCTCACACACACATGCACAAACACAGATCTGTCTGTCCAATTTGCTCTCTCTCACACAAACTTAAGTACACACAAATCTCTTTCTATCTCACACACAAACATAGATAGACAAACAAACCTCTCTCACACACACACAGACATACAGAGAAATCTTTATTACACACACAAATCTATCTGTCTTGCTCTCTCACACACATTGAGAAACACATATCTCTCTGTCTGTCACACACACAAGCACACGTAGATACACACAGAGATCTTTCTCCTACACAAATATCTCTCACATACACAGACAAATATATTCCACACACACATACAACACAAACACACACATTAACAAATGTGCCCCCCTCTCTCCCCCCTCCCTCTCCTCTCCCTCCCCCCTCTCTCGTTCTCATACACACAGCCGAGAGGTGGGTTGCAAATCCCAGCACTACTGGTTTGCTCGTGCTCACGTGATGCCTCTGCGCATGCACAGAAGCATCTGGGCAAGTGGGCGGAGCCTCCCACCTCTGCTAATACCGGTTCGCCTGAGCCGGGTTGAACCGGGAGTAACCCACCTCTGACACATCCCTATGGAGTACATTTATTTTTCTCTGTTACTGTTACTATTGCCAATTCGTCATTATTCAACCCATTATTCAGCCTTCCTCCTTAGCAACACTCCGGCACAGAAATTTAAGGATTTTTTTTTTAAAAAAAAATTCTTTAAATTCTGATCTGATAGTCCTACACCCAGCATTGATGAGTGAAAAGCACCTTGCTTTTTGAGAAAAGTATTTTAAGATACTGGCCATTGGCTACAATGAATACATGCATTTCTGAGTCTCTTGCTCTTTCTTCTCCGCTGAGCTGAGAAGAGCACATTTTCCTCCCTGGGAATCACCGGCTGCCCCCTGGGAAGAGGGTTAGGGAAAGTTTTATCTCCCATCAAGAGCTGAAGAGCGATAACTATTTCTCCACTCTTAGGTAAGAAGAATGGATCTAGAGAGGAAATATTAAAGCCCAGGGTGCAATTTGATTGATTCAGTATTGAGCCAGGAGTTTGCCATGCCTGACTTACAAGGATGTCTGAGAACTGTAATTGTTGAATATTTTGAGAGAGAGGCGCGCTTTAAAATGTATGCTTACTGTGGGAAAATAAAGCTATTGAATTATGAGGGGGGGGGGAAATGTGAAGGATCATGAAGCAGAAGTAATTGTTCATTCCCAGCTCTAGGCCTGGGCTCCATACTTAATTGTTGTGAGCTGTTTTATGTATGCTTCCTGCATTGCGCAAAACAAACACATCCATTAATTTTAGCTTTGCAAAAGATATTACGCTAATATAGTTCCAATCACTAACGGTAACCTTTACTGCAAGAAGTTGTTAAGTTCTTGGAGTGATCCAGGTGGAATTCAGAATCCAGCCATGAAAGGTCTTTCAATGACTTTCAACCTGTCAGTCTCTCTGGTCTCACCACCCTTTGTTTAGTGAGCAAGTTGTAGCGACAACAGCTTTCACACTTACGGCCATTGCAGCATTCCATTGTAGCTTCATATGAGCCATGGTGGCGCAGTGGTTAACGTGCAGTACTGCAGGCTACTTCTGCCAACTGCAGGCTGCTTACAATTTG
>NC_045551.1:66098832-66103832 GCF_009769535.1 Thamnophis elegans
TTGTTGGTCTTCTCTACACTCTTTTAAGAGCCGAGGTGGCGCAGTGGTTAGAGTGCAGTACTGCAGGCCACTTCATCTGACTGCTATCTGCAGTTCAGCGGTTCAAATCTCACCGGCTCAAGGTTGACTCAGCCTTCCATCCTTCCGAGGTGGGTGAAATGAGGACCCAGACTGTGGGGGCGATATGCTGACTCTGTAAACTGCTTAGAGAGGGCTGAAAGCCCCATGAAGCGGTATATAAGTCTAACTGCTATTGCTATTGCTATTGCTATTTTTTATTCAGGAAGATTATGTATAAGCATATGCATATGTATATGTGTGTGTACAAAATTTAAAAAACTATATACTAAAGCATGAACTAAATTTACTGAAATTGATTAACAATTAAGTGCATACTGTTACAGACTGAGAAGAGAAATATAAAGAGCTTATTTTGTCTTATGCTGAAATATAAATTAACTTAATTTTACTGTAATATTACAGTCAACTTCCATATACTAAATCATTAATAATTAGAAAATAGCATAATGCATCAATTTTTATTGGGCTAAATAAAAATCCCCCCCCCCATGAATGGCTATTTTCTGTTTCAAATGTTGCATATTTGTTAAGGTAAGTGAACACAAAAAACCAACACTTTGCAATATGTACATATAAATGCATATACCTTTTGAAAATGTACAAGGTCTTTGGTATGCAAAAGCTACCTTTTGGAAGGAAGCTTTAGCCTTCAGGATCTGTGCAGAAAACACTCAGGAGAAGTCTATTTTCAGTTAAATCAATTAGACCTCTTGAGAATGTGAGATAAGGAGGAATTCAATAGAAATGCAATGTATTTGATTTACAGCAAACAATTTTATCCTCTTAAGACCGCATCTTACCCTCAGAATTCTGCTATATGAAATCCACTCTGTCATAACCCAGGGATATTAAAAAGAAGAAAGAAAAGTTGTAGTTTAAAAATAAAAATTACAACAACACATTTGTTAGATATTTTGCTTCCAGGGATCACCTCCTCATCTCTATCTAGTCATCATTGATTTGGGTGACTGTTCACCTACCCAAGCGAAGTTTACTTAGGAACCTCAGACTATATCATCATTAGGCCTAAGTCAACACAAACATTAGCTGATGTAATAGATGCTACCATTTAGAACAATTGGCACTGTAATTGTATATTAGCATGTGAAATTTCAACATTACAATACTCTAAATTAGCTACACAGGCTGCCCTTTAAGTCACTGGAACAGAATATTTGTCAGGTAATGAGTCTCCTTGTGTCCGTAGCTGAGTGGTAAGGGATTTATCTCCTTGTTCATGTCTGTCTGTCTGTCTGTCTGTCTGTCCGTCTGTCCGTCCGTCCGTCCATCCATCCATCCGTCCATCCATCCATCCATCCATCCATCCATTCATCCATCCATCCATCCATCCATCCATCCATCCATCCATCCTCTATCCTCTATCCTCTATCCTCTATCCTCTATCCTCTATCATCTATCATCTATCATCTATCCGTATATGTACATGTACATGTATATATTTTTGGGTTGCATTTGTGCTGATAAATAAATAAAGGGAGACTAGTATAGATCTATTTCAAGCTATTAACTCTCATTGGCTAGCCATACCCTTACTGGGATTCGAACCTGGGCTGTTTTACATGTTGGGCAGTTGTAATAGCCTCTAAGCCACAAACTCTCCTCCCTTATCAACTGAGCCAAAGAAATGATTAAGTGTTATGTTAAAGCACCTGGTGTGCCCAAATATGGGAGGGAGCATGCTGCTTCCCTTTTACCTTTCAGCTGATGAGAACTAAATAGCTTGAAATAGACCTATACTAGTCTCCCTTTATTTATTTATCAGCACAAATGCAACACAAAAATAGTTTTCTGCCTGGAAGGCTCCTAGGGTGGAGCTGAGAGGCAAAAGGGAAGCAGCATGCTCACTCCCACCTGCCCTAGTATGGGAGTGGCTTGCTGCCCATGGGACCAGATGGGAGTGGCTTGCCACCCATGGGACCGGATATGAAATTATGAATTAGTACTTATGTCGGTCCAAGTAGCTATTCAGAAGTTAGTAGTTAGAAGCAATCGTAAAGCAAGATATGGAATTAAAACCAGAAATATTTTGTTGGCTATTTGAAAGGGAGTATAATATATATTTAATTTTACACATGTTAGCAGCTGCTGGAATTGTGTTTGCACAACAGTGGAAAAACAGAGATATGTAAATGAATAAATATTACAATGTGCAGGAATAAATAAATTGACAAAATCAAGAAGGCTTTGAATACTTTTTCACGTGGGATTGGTTTTAGCAATTGCCAACTAACGGAAACAGAAATTAGAAATCCAAAAGTATGAAAGAAAACACCAATTATGTAAGGAAAGGTCCCTAAAATGTATAAGGAAATATTACTAGATCATTATTAATGCATAGATAACTGCGGGACATTACACACCCACCAGTGGTGGGTTTCAAAAAAATTTGGAACCTCTTCTGTAGATGTGGCCTGCTTTCCGGGTCCACTGATGGAACCTCTTCTAACCGGTTTGGTAGATTTGACAAATCGGTTCTACCGAACTGGTGCGAACTGGCAGGAACCCACCTCTGATGTAAAGGAATCTAGATAATTTAGCATCCTGACAATCAAATAAAATTCCAAAGGGTTTTTTTTTTTAATGTATCTGTTGAGTATAATGAGGAGCCTTCTCAAATGGTAAAAGAAAGAACAAAAATTAATGTTGCTGTGCATTGTAGGCCTATCTTCAACATTTGTGTTTGCGGGGTGGTTGGGATTAGGTATGGAAGGCAAGATGTTGATTCTTCTTTATCCTTTTATTGGCACACAATTGGCTACATGCTACTGAAACCCAAATCCGATTCAAAATGTTGATTCAAATCATCAAGACAAGTGGATTCAAAATAGTCCATTCTGTTCAAGGAATGAAATTGATTTGATATCAGTCATCCGTTTAATTAAAATGTGTGCACAAACAGATATGAAGGCCCCAAATTTGATTTGATGCATTGAATCATTAAGGTAATTCAGTCAGGAGGATTCAGTTTGAAGGTTTTAAAAAAAAATTACAAAACTGAATTGCCTTAAATAGCAATATCACTTAGATTTATATACTGCTTCACAGTGCTTTTACAGCTCTCTCTAAGCGGTTTACCCCAGGGGTGAAATCCAGCAGGTTCTGACAGGTTCTGGAGAACTGGTAGCAGAAATTTTGAATAGAGAACCAGTAGGGGATATTTTGAGTAGTTTGGAGAACCAGCAAATGCCACCTCTGGCTCTCCCCAGGGTGGGGTGGGAATGGAGATTTTGCAGTATCCTTCCCATGGAGTGGGGAAGGAATGGAGATTTTACAGTATCCTTTTCCTGGAGTGGGGAGGGAATGGAGATTTTACAGTATCCTTCCCCTGGAGTGAGGAGGGAATGGAGATTTTACAGTATCCTTCCCCTGGAATGGGGTGGGAATGGAGATTTTGCAGTATCCTTCCCATGGAGTGGGGAAGGAATGGAGATTTTGCAGTATCCTTCCCCTGGAGTGGGGAGGGAATGGAGATTTTATAGTATCCTTCCCCTGGAGTGAGGAGGGAATGGAGATTTTACAGTATCCTTCCCCTGGAGTGGGGAGGGAATGGATATTTTGCAGTATCCTCCCACTGGAGTGAGGAAGGAATGGAGATTTTACAGTATCCTTCCCCTGCCATGCCCACCAAGCCACACCCACAAAACCGCTAGTAAAAAAATATTGAATTTCATGACTGGTTTACTCCCTTCATGGATTACTACCTTGTCGTGGTGAAGGGGTTGCATAGCTCAATGATGCTATGAGCTGTGCTGTGAAGGACCACCCAAGATGGACAGGTCATAGCAGAGACCTCTGACAAAATGTGATCCACTGGAGAAGGAAATGCCAACCCACTCCAGTATCTTTGCCATGAAAACCCCCTGGATAGTACCAAAAGGCAAAAAGATATGATACTGGTAGTTGAGCCCCTCAGGTCAGAAGATGTCCAACATGCCACTGGGGAAGAGCAGAGGGCTAGTACTAGTAGTGCCAGGAAGAGTTAAGCGGCTGGGCCAAAATCGAAGACATTCAGCTGTGGATGTATCTGGTGGTGAAAGGAAGGTCGGATGCTGTAAAGATCTATACTCCATAGGAGCCTGGAATGTAAGATCCATGAATCAAGGCAAGCTGGACGTAGTCAAACAAGAGATGACAAGACTAAACATCAACATTGTAGGAACCAGCGAACTAAAATGGCCATCTAATGAGAAGGAAGGACTCCCTGGAGAAGAACCTCATGCTGGGAAAGATTGAGGGCAAAAGAAGAAGGAGATGGCAGAGAATGAGGTGGCTGGCTGGAGTCACCGAAGCAGTAGGTGTGAGTTTAAATGGACTCCAGAGGATGGTAGAGGGCAGGAAGGAATGGAGGAACGTTGTCCATGGGGTCACAATGGTCGGATAAAACTTCACAACTAACAACAACATGGTTTTCCCAGTTGCAATGGATGGCTGTGAAAGTTAAACCAGAATGAAGACTGACCGTCAAAGAATGGAGGCCTTTGAACTCTGGTGCTGGAGAAGACCGCAAGGTGATCCAACCGGTCAGTCCTAGAGGAGATCAACCCTGACTGCTCTTTAGAAGGCCAGATCCTGAAGATGAAACTCAAATCCTTTGGCTACCTAATGAGAAGGAAGAAGTCACTGGAGAAGAGCCTCATGCTGGGAACGATGGAGGGCAAAAGAAGAAGGGGAAGACAGAGAAGGAGGTGGCTGGATGCAGTCATCGAAGCAGTCGGCGTGAGCTTAAATGGACTACAGAGGATGGTAGAGGACAGGAAGGCCTGGAGGAACATTATCCATGAGGTCACAATAGGTCGGACAGGACTTCGCAACTAACAACAACAAAGTAGTTAACAGAGTCTGCATATTGCCCACAACAATCGGGCTTCTCATTTTACTGATCTCAGAAGGATGGAAGG
>NC_045551.1:66108832-66136332 GCF_009769535.1 Thamnophis elegans
TCGAAACTTGTGTTAAAAGTCCAAACCACAAAGTTCAATTAAAGTTCGTTAATAACATGTAAGCCATACCTGAAACAAAAGGAGAAGTAAGATCCCATCTCCTTATAAGGCTTTCTCCTCAAGGTAACCACTAAGAAATGTGTTAAGTATTTCCATGTTGCAATGCTTTTGACAATGTATAAGAACGCGTGCTTCTATAATGAAGGTTGTTCAGAACTAGCAATGCTAAGCCATGGGCTCGCTTTCTGAACCTGTCTGCCAAATAAACTTTTCCTGTATCCTGAGAAGTCTAACACCTGTCATTTTCTGCAACAAGTGGAAAGCCCCCCCAATCTCCTTTAATCTCTCCTGTTTATTTAGCACATAACTATTTTCTTTTAGCCAAAGATTTTTATTTGACTTTTCTCGGAAAACTTATGAGCTGAGATGTGAAGTGTTTCAAGAAAAGATAAAACCTCCCCATGTGCCTGACCTTGGTGTCTTCATGGACACAGTCACAGAGTTTTCTTGGCAAAAAAAACCCCACAGAAATAGTTTGACATTGTCTCCTTTTGGGATTTCTTGCCTACAACTCTGATATTTGTTGTTGATCTCCTGTCCGCTTACTACCTGGCCACAATCCTACTTATCCTTTTTTTTTTGAGAAAAGAATTGGTTAAGCGTAGAAACAAAAAAAAGGCATTGGATAAAAACAACGAAGCTCCAAGTTTTTCTTTTTTCCCTTTGTGCGAACGACTCCATAATTATCAGCGAAAGCTTTTGGTAGGGATCAACGTTATGACACCTGCTTTCGCTGAAATCCCCACTTGCAGATGTTGCCTCCAGCACTCCAAGTTTAAATAAAACAAAATTGTAAATGGTCGAAAGCTAACAAGATCACCAACTCTCATAAGATTTCGGTATTCTAACATCCCTTTGTATGTTAAAATAATAGTGGCGGGGAAAAAAGGGTTTCAAGAAAACCATTTGCTTTACTCACAGATGGTCCGTCTACATTTTGGTTCTGTGATCAGTTCTGGCACTTCACGTTTAAAGAAATAAAGAAGGGATTCTGGTGAGAATTATTACAGGTAACAATTCAAGGCATCTTTACATTACAACATTGCTTACATTTTTTTTTTAATGGAATTTGAAAAGCTACATATTGGGCTTGATTCCTGAAGTCATCAGACTGTTGGATCTCATATTTGATATCACGTCAAAAATCTTGAGAGTGTGGCCATCTTCTGAGATTATGAACCCTTTGAAAGAGATCTCCGTGTTTATATGTATTCATATAAATTTGGATTTATATGTCTTTAGAGATATAAAATTAAAGTAAACCTGAATCCTGGCAACACAAGAAGTCTTTTAAATCAGGAAAGGTCCCACTAGTTTCTTAGTAAAAGGTAAAGGTTCCCCTTGCACATATGTGCTAGTCATTCCTGACTCTAGGGGGCGCTGCTCATCTCTGATTCAAAGCCAAAGAGCCAGCGCTGTCTGAAGACGTCTCTACGGTCATGTGGCCAGCATGACTAAATGCCAAAGTCGCACGGAACGCTGTTACCTTCCCACCAAAGCTGGTCCCTATTTTTTTACTTGCATTTTTTACATGCTTTTGAACTACTAGGTTGGTATAAGCTGGGACAAGAAATGGAAGCTCACTCCATTACACGGCACTAGGGATTCGAACCGCTGAACTGCTGACCTTTCTGATCGACAAGCTCAGCATCTTAGCCACTGAGCCACGGCATTCCTCAAGTTTCTTAATAAAATAGAATAACAGGATAATAGAGTTGGAAGGGACCTTGGAGGTCTTCTGGTACCACCCCCTGCTCAAGCAGAACATCTTATTCCAGGGGTGTGAAAGTCAAGGTTTGTGGGCTGAATCTGGCCCACAGAGTGCTTAGATCTGGGACCATGAGACCACCCTGGAAACAGTGGGATGCCTCTGCCAGTGAAAATGGAGCTCTGGAATTGATTGATTTGATTTTATTACATTTATATGCCGCCCTTTTCCCCAAGGGGACTCAGGGCGGCTCACAATTCAAATCAGGGGAGGGGGGTACAGACAAGAAATAAAAGACGGAACATAACAATACATAATTTAAAAACACACAGCAGTCATACCATTTGAGACGGGGGGCAACAGCTCATTAGCCCCAGGCCTGTCGGAACAACCAGGTTTTAAGGGCTTTGCGGAAGGCCTGGAGGGTGGTGAGGGTTCGAATCTCCACGGGGAGATCGTTCCAGAGGATCGGAGCAGACACAGAGAAGGCTCTCCTCCAGGTAGTCACCAGCCGGCATTGGCCAGTGGATGGAATTTGGAGGAGGCCTAATCTGTGGGATCTAATCGGTCTATTGGAGGTAATTGGCAGCAGGCGGTCTCTCAAGTAGAAGGAAGGCCGCAAATAGCACCCCCACCCCCCCGGGGCTCCATTTTCGCTGGCAGAGGGCTTGCAAAGCAAACTAAGAACAAAACAAAAAGAGAAATGTTTCACCTTTTGCATTTGACCATCCAAGGATGGACAGGAAAGGAGAAAGTCGAAGAGGAAAGACAAAGAAAAAGAAGGGATGGGGGGGGGGGGAGGAGGAGGGTGGAGGGGGGAGGGGGGAGGGAGGGATATACATTAGGCTAGACACAATGTGTTAGTTCTCAATGCAATGTGATTTCACATGTACACTGTTTTTCTCTAATTTTTCTTTAAAAATAGGATAAGCCAAATACATTAACATATAGTGGAAATACACCAAGGGGAGGAGGAGTTGGAAAGAAGAAAGATGGGTAGAGAGGGATGGGAGAGAGAGTGGGGGGAAGGTGAAAAGGAAGGGGGGAGCGGATCTGGAGAGAGGAGTGGTAGAGAGGGAGGGGAAGTAGGGTAGAGGGGGATGATGGAGGGAAGATAGAAAGTTGGAGGGTGGTGGAAGAAAGAGGTGTATGGAGGATGGAAGAGGTATATTGGGCTTTTATTTTCTGGGGCATTGTCGACAAGAGGAATTGATGCAATTACTGTTTAATACTGTATGGGGTATACATGTGAGTGTATGAAAATGAAAATGAAAATAAAAATAAAAATAAAATATAAAAAGAAAAAGAAAAAGTAGGGACGATGGGAAGAGAGCAAGGAAAGAAAAAGAAAGAAAGAGGGGAAGGAAGAACAAAGGAGAATGAAGAGGGAAGTTTGCAAGTTTGCAAGTTTAATAACATTTATATGCCGCCCAATCCCGTAGGACTCCGGGTGGCTTACAGTACAGAAATAAATCAAAAAATAAAATACAGAGGAAAAAAAAAGAGATAGATTTAAAAACAGCACACCATGCACTCCGTTCTAAATGGGGCTGGACCGTATTTTGGGGTCAACAGCCCCAGGCCTGCCAGAACAGCCAGGTTTTAATGGCTTTCCGGAAGGCCGAGAGAGTGGGAAGGGTCCGGATCTCTGCGGGGAGATCATTCCACAGGGCCGGGGCAGCTACAGAGAAAGAGGGTGGGAAGGAAGGAAGGAAGGAAGGAAGGAAGGAAGGAAGGAAGGAAGGAAGGAAGGAAGGAAAGAGATTATAATGAGAGGGAAAGAGGGTTTGAGGGAAGTCCTGCCTTAGCACTTGTGCCACCTCAAGTGTCCCCAACATGAGTGACATTGAGGTGTCCACATCCATCCCGTCCACACCCATTCTAGCCCTCAATGAAATTGAGTTTGACAGCCCTGCCCCAGAGGTGGTATTCTACTGGTTTGCACCTGTTCGAGTGAACAGGTAGTGGCAGTGGCGCGAGGCTCCTCCCACCCACCAAGATGTCATCACGGACCTTCTGCACATGCCCAGAGACGCGTACACTCCCGCTATCACATCGGTAGTGAAGAAAAGCGGATGCCATTACTGCCCTGCCCTACACCATTTCAAACAAATGGCGGTCCAATCTCTTCTTAAAAAGACAAGTGAAGGAGCACCCTCAAGTTCTGGAGGCAAGTTGTTCCCCTGATTAATTGTTCTCCCTGCCAGGAAATTTCCATTGCAATATAAACAGTTGCAATCGAAAGAACTGCACCATGTGATGCCTCATAACTCTTGACTTCCTTTCTCTTAAAGCAAGACGATTGATGACGGGTGAATAGTTAAAGATCATTTCCAGTCATTGATACTCCGTTTGGGGTTTCCCATTTGTGAGTTTGCAAATTGCAAAATTGGTATGTATCTTTGGAGTTGGATGCGGTTGAGCTTTCAACCTGAACAGCCCACCTGACAGCAAAATCATTGCATTACACGCTTGAACGTGGTTTCTACATTTGATGCCTGCATGCTAAACTGCTTGCTCCATTTGTCCAAAATAGAGACCAAATATTTTCTTCTTTCATAGGGAAAACTTCACCAGTGGCATTAAAGAGAGAGAGAGAGAGAGAGAGAGAGAGAGAGAGAGAGAGAGAGAGAGAGAGACAGAGAGAGACAGAGAGAGACAGAGAGAGACAGAGAGAGACAGACAGACAGACAGACAGACAGACAGACAGACAGTACACTTAATAGCCCTTAATGTTCCCCAGGATGATTATTTATAAACTCTTTGGGCTATTGTTATTCTGCTGAAATTTACACTTCTAATAAACGTTTGGAATGTAATTAGTGCATAAACAATTGTGGGTACATATTTGCCCTTTAAGCCTCTGCTGAGCGATCTGGCTTTATTCAAAGCTTTACATATTTTGCCTTTCAGCAATGAGCTATCTGTAAAATAATCCCTGCCTCTTTATTGTCCTAGCAGGTACAGACTTCTGCACTCTCTTGAACTCATTTGAACTCAAGCCGAAAGAAAAAAAGTATAGAGTTTTATGGGGAAATGTAATGAAAGGCATCATGCAAATGGATCTCTGAAGAAGTTGTTGATGGCTGGGTCTCATTTTATTGTTTTGTTGATGCATTTGACAAAGGAGAAACTAAAAAGCTTTGAACTGTACAAACTTTGCCATTAACTCGCATACCAAACCAAACCAAACCATATGAAATTGCTTAGTGTACTACCATTGTTATGAATTCCTCATCAGTGGCATCAGTGGCATCATCTATCTATCTATCTATCTATCTATCTATCTATCTATCTATCTATCTATCTATCTATCTATCCATCCATCCATCCATCCATCCATCCATCCATCCATCCATCCATCCATTCATCCAATCAACCATCCGAGGCTATCCCGTCAGGCCTGGGGATAAAGATCGTAATCTGTCCCCACCCGAATGATGAATGAATGTTGTGTACTATTTTTACTTATGTATTGTTTTATGTTTACTGTTTTGTACCCCCCTCCCTATATTTTGTAAGCCGCCCTGAGTCCCCTCAGGGAAAAGGGCGGCCTATAAATAATAATAAAACTAAAACTAAACTAAACTAAAAACATCCATCCATCCATCCATCCATCCATCCATCCATCCATCCATCCATCCATCCATCCATCTATCTATCTATCTATCTATCTATCTATCTATCTATTGATCTACATATCTATCTATCTACGTATCTATCTATCTACGTATCTATCTATCTAAGTATCTATCTAAGTATATCTATCTATCTACATATCTATCTATCTACATGTCTATCTATCTACGTATTAATATATCTAAGTATATCTATCTATCTATCTATCTATCTATCTATCTATCTATCTATCTATCTATCTATCTATCATCTGAGGGATATTATCAATATCACTTATATCCCACTTCACAATACTTTATAGCCCTCTCTAAGCAGTTTACAGAGTCAACCTCTTGCTCCCAACAATCTGGGTCCTCATTTTATCAACCTCGGAAGGATGGAAGGCTGAGTCAACCATGAACCTGTTGGGATTTGAACCCCTGATATTCGGCAGAGTTATCCTCCAAAGATCTTCCTGAACTTCTGGTAGGCCCGTTTTTCACCCTCCCTCAGCCGCTATGCACACCCTGCACTTACCTCCATCCAAAACAACCCGTGTGGGGACTCCTGGGAGGGACGGGCAGGGGTGGGCAGGGCCAGGCAGGAGTGGGATTTGGGAGTTCTCCAAACTGAACAGAATGTTAGCTACAGGTCAGCTGTGACCACAGTCACAGCTGAAAACGGAGCTTGGGAGCCTGTTTTTGTTAGCAGAGCACTGGGACCACCACAGGAACCCATTACACAAGTGACATTGAGCTGGCTTCACCTACCATGACCATGCCCACCTCAGCCACCCAAGGTCCAACAGAACCCTGATGCGGCCCTCAATAAAATCAAGTTTGATACCTCTGGTATACGTCTGGCTTGTTTTGATTCCTTTGTGCAGAAACCACTGGCTATTCTATATATCGGCCTTAAGATGCTTTCAAAAATTCTACAATATAACTTCATCTGAAGCCAAGCAAGTGCAGCTCGTGGGCCCCCTGGAGAAGTGACATGGTTTTGATAAAACGAACCATGCCATGAATGCTACATGATTCGCTTTTTTTGAAATGAAGGAGATGACCCAATTTGTCTGGACAAATCAATTGGGAACCTGCCCACAACATGTCTCAAAGCTGCCAGTTGGAAGACTTGAGGCATGCTAGCTTTCAGCCAGCAGTCTGGAGAAGATGAGTAATGTTCTTTCTGGAGCTTACTGAAGAAGGTGAGTGGAATTTCCTTGGACATTGAACAACAAAGCAAAGGTGTTGGGGGGGAAGTGGTCTCTATTTAGTTCTTTTCTCACCCAGAAGTATTCTGGCATTTGAAGTGGGCTGCCTCTGTGCAGATGGACTAAAAGGTATTCATGTTCACTTCCAGATGTTCCTCATTTTATGACTCCACTGAAAACAATAGCAATAGCAGACTTACATATCACTGTTGCAGTGCTTTACAGCCTCTATAAGTAGTTTACAGAGTCAGCCTCTAGCCCTCAACAATCTGGGTCCTCATTTTACCCACTTCGGAAAGATGGAAGGCAGAGTCAACCTTGAGCCAGTGAGAATCGAACTCCTGGCAGTGGGCCTGCGATACTAACCACTGTGCACCATGGGAGGAAGGGAGGAGGGAGGGAGGGAAGGAAGGGAAGGGCAACAGCAACAGAGATAGCAATAGCACTTAGACTTATATACTGCTTCACAGTGCTTTACAGCCCTCTCTAAGTTGTTTACGATGTCACCATATTGCCCAAACAATTTGGGTTCTCATTTTACCCAATTTGGAAGGATGGAGGGCTTTAAAATCTTGAGCATGGTGAGATTTGAAGTGCCAAATTGCAGGCAGAAGTCAGTCAGCAGAAGTAGCCTGCAGTACTGAACTCCAACCTCTGTGCCATCATAGCTCACTGTGGCTCATTACAAGCTCAACAGAAGAAACTGTGTCTCAAAACGTGCATGTTAGAAATAGTCCGGGGAGGGGGGGTGGCTCAGTGAGTAAAGCCCCTGAGCTTGTGAGCTCAAAATTTGATAGCCTGGTGCACAATGGGGTGAGCTCCCATCCTTACCTCAGCTCCTGCTCATCAAGCAGTTCAAAAGCATGGAAATGCAAGTAGATAAATAGGTACCATTTAGATGGGAAGGAAAGAGCATTCTGTACATCTCAGCATATGATCATGCTGGCCACATGACCACAGAAGTGTCTCTGGACAACACTGGCTCCATTGGCTAAAAATCAGGGATGGGCATGACTCCCTAGTGTCTGACATGACTGGGCAGAGCAAATCTTGACCGTTACCGTGTTTCCCTGAAAATAAGACCCTGTCTTATATTTTTGGCCACCAAAAAAGAGACCAGGTCTTATTTTTGGAGGGGGATTTTGTTCACTGACTCACCTCACTTGCATGTGTCGCCCCAAGCATCCTTTTCATGGTCAGAGGCCTTCAGGAATGTCTTCAGCTTTGAATAGTTGCAGCCAGGGCCTCACACACCTTCACCCATTTCTTCTGCATCCAGGAAGGCTTTCTGAAGGCCTCTGTAGCTAATAAAAGGGTTCCAAATTGATCCGAAGCTCTGTTATCAGCTGGAGAGGCCTTCAGGAAAACCTTGCCAGCAGCAGTAGAAATGAGTCAAGGTTGGCAAGGTGCGTATCCAAAGGTGTTGTGGCCCAGCAGGAGTCGTTAGAGCTGCAAACAGACTGTGATAGCGAGGCACCCTATGAGTCGGCTCTGGAAGATGTGGATGACCCTGAACAGGGTTAAGACTCCGAACAGGGACCAGAGAGGCTGGTTGGCCACCAGGAAGCACCTGAGGCATGGAGCAGTGGAGAAAGCCAAAGGGAGTTTGTCCCTAATGTCAGGCCCTGGAGCAGTGGTGAAGACGTCAGACCCTTGAGCAGTGGGGAAGTACAGAGGAAATTGCTCCCGGACGCCTGGCAGAGACGGATGGATAAGCGCCAGCAGCAATTATGGAGGCAAAGGAGATAATTGGGCCCAGGTGGTTGTGACTAGGCTCCTCCCAAGAGAGTATGTAAAAAGAGACTTTGGGAGGAGGCTTTTTGCAGGACTCAACTATTATACACCAGAAGCTCTGGTGTGTATTTATAGCAATAGCAATAGCAGTTAGACTTATATACCGCTTCATAGGGCTTTCAGTCCTCTCTAAGCAGTTTACAGAGTCAGCATATTGCCCCCAACAACAATCCGGGCCCTCATTTTACCCACCTCGGAAGGATGGAAGGCTGAGTATTTCTTATCTGTGGAAATCTGGGTTGCTGCCAAAGTCTTGTCGGTGTGTTAATTTACTGTGAATAAATTGTCTAGCAGTAATCTTGTATCAGTGTGACTCACCGTACGGAGCTGGGTCAGAACACAAAGGTATATAGAGCCAAGGTGGCACAGTGGTTAGAGTGCAGTACTGCAGGCCACTTCAGCTGACTGTTTTCTGTAGTTCAGCGGTTCTAATCTCACCGGCTCAAGGTTGACTCAGCCTTCCATCCTTCCGAGGTGGGTGAAATGAGGACCCAGATTGTTGGGGGCGATATGCTGACTCTGTAAACCGCTTAGAGAGGGCTGAAAGCCCTATGAAGTGGTATATAAGTCTAACTGCTATTGCTATTGCTATATAGTAGGGCAGCTCCACCCTTTTCCCCCATCCGCACCCTAACTTAATTCTTACCTGGAGTGGGTAGAGTCTTAATTAGGGCTTATTTTGTGGGTAGAGCTTATATTGGGAACAGATGTAAAAATCAAGCTAGGACTTACTTACTTCAGGAAAACACAATAGAAATAGTCCATTATACATATGTATGTGCTGACAATGTCCCCCCCCCCCTTTTTAATAATGTGCATTTCTGGACATTTGATAGAAGTGACTAATATTGAAAAGCGCATCAAGTTTTTATGCGGTTCAGACTGATACAGTTCTATACATCCCACAATTTGTTGTGTTGCAAAATGTTTGGAACCGAATTGAGCAAACAGTATTTTGATTTATTTGGATTGCAATAGACGGCAGAGGCAATCTCGTTTTTGGCAAAGGAGAAGAAATTATTCAGCTTTTCACCAATTATAGCTCACAAATGAACCGTTGTCACCGCTCAAATGTTCATATACTTAAATTTTTATTCTAAAGAATTGCTGATCAAGCTCTACCAAAATGAGTCTCTTGGTTACAATATTCTATGTTGGTATGTAAATCAGTGCAGATCGCTCACTTGTGAACGGTTAGAAATAATCAATACTGTTCAGAATTTATCAAAACGCGTAATAATCAACTTGCTTCAGAGGATGAATTATAGTTAAATATGACATTAATATTTTATATCTTGGTTTGTAGAATATTTTATTTTCAAACAGTGTCTAAATTTTAGAAATTCAGATATCACACAGGAAATCCACAGTAAACTTAACCATAACATCTACATCCATATGAATTTATTTGCTCCTTTAAATATAGCTAGCTGGATTTTTAAATTACATGCGAGCATCTATCTTTCTGAATAAGAAGCTAAAAAACAAAACAAAAATAGTAGTATCATTCCATTTGTATAATTGCTGATTAAGTTGGGTAAGAATTTACTATGTGAAACAATCCAGGAGCAATAACAGCAAGCAGAGGTTTGTAATAAATAGTGGTTTTATCTACAAAAGAATATATACTGTACATACATGTACTATAGGCAGAGGTCAAACAATCAGCAATTACAGCAGGGAAGAACATATGGTGAGAGAGAGAGAGAGAGAGAGAGAGAGAGAGAGAGAGAGAGAGAGAGGCCATAACAGGGCCTCTTCTTATTATACAGGCTCTTAAAGGGATAACAGCCAAAAACTTTGCTGGCTCATTCCCATCATTACATCACTGCATCATTGCATCATTTCAGCAGTAGCTGGTCAGCTCTTAAATCACTACCCTGACATGTTTTCATCGCTTACTTACTGAGAAATTTAAAATATAGCAAAAATAAATGCTATTATTACCAAACTTTGCTTTGTCTATGAATTATGTAAAAATAAAGAAACTAGGTTGGAGGATTGAACCTTTACTCACAATATATTCAAATAGTTGTCGGTGTGTTTGTATATACACACAGGCATGACTGCATGTATCTCCAAGAAATTACTATTCCATTTCAAGTTTTTCCCTACTTGTTGTAACCGTTTGTTTAAACAAAACAGCACATTAGTGCTTTCATTAGTGGTTCACAAACACTCTGCACTGAGCATCTCTTCTTGAGCCACAAATAGTTAAACATTTCAGAAGGGAGGAGGAGCAAACTGCAACTCACAATGCACTCACACAGCACCTGATGTGATTTTTTTGCGCCCCTTTCAAATCTCCCAGGACGACTTACGTTGGCAAAATGAAGATATTCAGCCAGCTGTGTGTGTCTCCTCTTCAAAAGTCATTTGATGCCTAATGCAATTGCGTTTTCTCTTGTAATAAGGTTATTGCCTCCCTCCTTTGACACTAAAAGGTTTAATGGACATGTTTTGCGTTTTATTACATCCAAGTCAGTTCAGGTCAGGCTTTAGTGTACATCTCAGAAAGATTTGCGATGGTCTTGGAGGATACCTAGAAGACTGAGTCTCTCTTTTAGTAGCTAGACCACACAGCAGAAGTCATCTTTAGAATTCTAAAATATTTTAAACCCTCCCATTCTCACCTGTATGATAAAAATGCATGGCCGGCTTTGATTTTTTTGTGAAGGCTGTTTTTTCCTCTCATCCCACAAATAAAAAGAGATTTACGGGATGCTAAATGCACAACTCTGCAGTTCATTTAAGGCTTCATTTTATTAAAAAAAAATGGACCAAGAAAATAACAGAAATTCCAAGGACATTATCCCCACCCTTAATATTAGTGTGTGTGTGGGGGGAGGGGGGATCAACGTTGTTTATTCTTCTAAATAAATCAATGGTAATTAGATAGGTACCCTCTCCTATGCATTTCCATTGAGGATCTGAACACTGCACGAGTCAAAAAGAGGGTTGTGAAAAAATCTACAGACCCCTGGCCTCCTGGACATAAATTGTTTCAACTCCTACCCTCAAAACGACACTATATAACACTGCACACCAGAACAACTGGACACAAGGACAGTTCTTTTCCCCAAACACCATCACTCTGCTAAACAAATAATTCCCTCCCCACTGTCAAACTATTCACTAAGGCTGCATTACTATTGCTATTAGTCTTCTCATCGTTCCTATCACCCATCTCCTCCCACTTATGACTGCAGGACTGTAACTTGGTTGCTTGTATCCTTACTATTGATATTGATATTTATTGTTTCCTGAGTGCTTATTTGTACCCTATGACTATCATTAAGTGCGGCACCTTATGGTTCTTGACGAATGTATCTTGTCTTTTCATGTACACTGAGAGCATCTGCACCAAAGACAAATTCCTTGTGTGTCCAATCACACTTGGCCAATAAAGAATTCTATTCCATTCCATTCCATTCCATTCCATTCTATTCTATTCTTTTAATTTTTATAAATTTTTATTATAAACACATAAACACATCAACAGAAACTGACACATTCCTTAAAAGAACATAGGAACAATAGGTTCCCTCGTATATCATACAGCAGTTCCGTATCGGTTTCTTTGCAGTTAGTGTTTTCCCTTCTATACATTTCTATCTTGCGTTCATAATCTCCTTATTCGTTATCCGTTTTTATGTACAATTCTATATTTATTTATACTTAGCTATTTATAACCAAATATTGTTGACCTATATTGTGCTTTATAATTTTACTGTCATTTATTCTCTTACATACAGTTATAGGTGTACATTCACATAGTTATTCTTTTTCTTTGCCATTCTTATACTATTGTTATTCCATTTCAAAGGTTATAAGGTATAGTTTGGAATGCTTTGTTTACCATCTTTTGCACCTGCTGTGACACCACCTTATTTTCTCTTTCTTTTCTTTTCTCCCTCCCTTCCTTCTCTACTTCCTTCCTTCCTCCTCTCCTTCCCCTTCTTTCTATTCTATTCTATTCTATTCTATTCTATTCTATTCTATTCCATTCCATTCCATTCCATTCCATTCCATTCCATTCCATTCTTCATTCCATTCTCCATTCCATTCCATTCCACTCCACTCCACTCCACTCTATTCTATTCTATTCTATACACGAAGGAGGTCAAATATTGTCAGCATACATGAATGGCTGGAGAGGTCTAAGCTATCTGGACTTTATTTAGTCCAGTCGCTGGTTAACTAAACACCTCTGATGTTTTATGGCAGATGCGAATGGACTGGGCTGCATTGATTTGCTGGGACTGGATAGAATGAAGCACACAATGCCCCATGGATGCTCACACATAAAATTGAGTTGTCAATCCTAATGGGAAAATAGAAGAAGAGTTAGACGGTAGTTCATTCCAGTTTCTAAGAGATGCTCAGAGTAAGGGATGACTGACAGCGACTAATCTCTTGGGCAGACTGTGCATTTATACTCTCTCTTCTGGACAAGTTGGAATAACTCTCTCTGTCTTTTCCTTTACTCCCCTGTTTGAGGTAGATTTCAAATGAAGCACAGTTTTTAAAAAAATAGTAGAAGCTTGAAACCATCATTCTAGAATAAACTGGGAGAGATCTATGCCATGATGCCATGCACTCAGAAAAGAAGTGTGATATTTTTGTTATGTGCTCTTACCAGTCCATTTCGAAGGCCATAGTAAGTCAGAGAAACTACTTAATACATTGATAGTATTTATCTACACGATTGGTATCCTATTATTTTCCCTATAGGACATTCAGAATTTTGCAGGTCGTTTGATGGCTCACCCATTAAGAAGTGCAGAACGTTAGCACCCACCCCAGAATGGAACTTTTTGAGCAGGGGTGAGTTGCTGCTCACCCCTGCTCAACTGGCATTACTGCTGGTTCGGTGTGTGCAAAAATTGTCCGTGCTCATACTTGCATTGCTCTCACACATGCCAGACATGCGGTCACGCACATGTGCATTTGCAAATAAAAAGGTCTGGGCATGCACAAAACCTTAAAAAAAATGTTTGCAATGAAAATTATTCTGTGCATGCGCAGAACCGAAATACAAGATGGCACTGCCAAAGGAGAACCAATTTGGGAGTGTGGCATAACACACTTTGGGGTGCTGTGTGGTCTGGACCACAATAAAGTTATCTATTAGATATCAAATGTGTCTTGTCTTTGGGGCAAAGAGAGCTTTTCATGTTGATGTCTATCCTTTTTATGTTTTGATTATACTTTGTAATATACTCAGAGCAATGATAAGATGAGCATCTATCTCAATCTTTTAAAGGAATAAGTACATAAACATGGAAATGAATAAGATATCAGTAAAAAAAAATGGTTGTTTTCCATACTGGATGTCCATTATCTACATATTTTATCTTTTAATGTTTCGATTTTAATATATATATGCTGTTTGATATTTTATAAAGAATTGCGTTCTGTTACTGTAAATAAAAGTTGATCTGCTAATTTGCACAACATAAAAATCTCTCCTACCAGTATGAATCCCCTTCCTTCCTTCCTTCCTTCCTTCCTTCCTTCCTTCCTTCCTTCCTTCCTTCCTTCTTCCCTCCCTACCTCCCTCCCTTCCTCAAACACAGTATGTGGTATGTATGTATGTTTGGTTTATTTTTTAAAAAGCAGTTTAAAGAAAAACGAACATGGTTAGCTCTCAAGCGTTATTTGTACCTTTAAAAAAAAAAAAATTTTTTTAAAGTAGTAAGAGAAGTGGGACTTCTTCCTGGATAACAAATAAATAAGAATTGAGTTGCATTAGATGTCCTTTAAGGGTTCAGGTATAAAGATGCCAAAATATAACCTTAACTATAATTTTGCACACAACCTCATGCAAATTTTATGTTGTGAGCCCCTTGCAAACAAGTTCTCACTATTATTCATTCATAATGTATGTACGATGCATGAAGACATATTGACACCAACTGGCAATTTCTTTCACTGTAAATGTTCATCAATAAAAGCTATCCTATGTACAACATGTACTCCAGGGGTAGGTAGCGCCGACAATCAGCTGGGAGTGAACCGGTTCGCCCCAACAATCAGCTGGGCCCACCCTCCCCCCTGCGCTATTTTCCTACCTTTATCTTCTCAGCTGATTCACAAGGCCGAGTGGATTGCCATGCGAATCAGCTGTGTTACTCCTCCGAAGAAACCCGGCAGTGAAGATTTCTTCAAACTGCGCATGAACGCACAGTGTGCATCATGTCCGGGTGCATGAGAAGTACACATGCACGCACAAATCGCACAAACACCAAACTGGCTGCTAAATCAGGAGGATCCCACCACTGACGTAATGCATGTAGGACAAATCTGAAAATAGCTCACCTTTCTACTCTTACTTTCTTTGGATCCAATATCTTATGAACTCCCTCAAAACAAAAAGAGCCTTAAAATGAATTCTTATATTCTTCAGCGTGAACTTTTGTAAACAAGGTTGTTTCATTACTGAACAATGAGTGATTAAGTTCAAAACAAAGCCAAGAAATTATTTATTTTCCTGAAATAAAACATCCATTCAGTCCATTAATGGGTGTAGATAGCGTAGAATTCTACAGCTACACCCACATCAGGAAGCAAGCTCATAAGTAGGTGATTTTTATCCTCGGAGGATTATTCCCTACAGCTGATCCAAAGGATGAAGCTACACATGACAGTATAAAGTAGAACAAAAGGCATCAAGTTGTCACACATAAAGGGGAGCTGAATTCAAAGCAAATGTTTTTTTTTAAAGACTTTGAATGGTTCCATTGTTCTGTTGTCTTCCATAGCTATGCTTAAGGGAGAGAACTATATATAACCCAGAAGAGAACTCTTAGCTCAAATCTTTCTTCCTTTTTATTCTGACAGGAGAAAACAATAACCTTATATATTCTAGAAGTGGCTAGTGTTGTGACCCGCCCATGGCCACGAGAGCTGGCAGCAGATTCGGACAGTGAGGAGGTTGGGGAGGAACATGGGCCAGTTCTGGAGTCTGGGGAAGGCTCGGACGAGGGCTCTGCATCGGAGGCAGAGAGGGGGCCAAGGCCACCTGGTAGTTATTTGCTGCCTCCGGACCTCCAGAATCAGACATCAGCAAGGCAGAAGATCAGTGGGAGCCTGTTCCCAGTGTGTTTATACACTAAGGTGACCAGATTTTCAGATTGGAAAAGAGGGACGCCCTTGACCGGGGGGAGGGGGGGGGGCTTGATTAAAAAAAAAAAAATTGTCAAAAGGTCACCCCAGGACACTGAAACCAGCATAAATACGAATCTGTTGCCAAACAAAATTTTGATCACGTGACCATGAGGATGCTGCAACGGTCGCTAAGTGTGAAAAATGGTCGCAACGGTCGCTAAGTGTGAAAAATAGTCATCAGTCACTTTTTTCAATGCCATTGTATCTTCCTGATTATTAAAAGTGCAAATTCACTCAGTGTCAATCATGACTCCTGAGTCCATTTCAAAGTATTGTGCATAGAAATTTTAAAAATGGCTTGTTTCAATTTATTTTGGATAGAATCTTTTTTTAAATAGTTTAAGACAATTTAAAAAAAGAATCAACACAGAATAACACTATTTTTAAAAATCATATGCACAATAAATAAAATATTATTTTAAAATACATTAAAAAAATAAAAGAAAAAACCCAGCTCACTTACCAGCAGGCAGGCAGAGTCAGCAGATCTTCGTAGGGATGGATGGAAGCACACAGGGAGCCTATATATACGCAACTGCAGTAACAATGACAATGATGAAGGATTGGATTGAGTTAAAGAATAAAAGAATTCTGATCTTAGAAGGCCATGACCTGCAGGCAGGCTGGCATAATTTCTTATGGAATGAATGACAAACATAAAACGCACAAATACTTTCAAAATCATTTAATTAGAACTTTACTGCAACAATGGCTCAAAATCAAAAAAATCCACTATGTGAAAACCCCAAATTGGCTATCACCAACAGAAAGAACGACACACCCAAATTTTACAGATTGGAACAAAATTCTAAGATACAGAGATCTAATTGACAGACAGGGAAATTTAAAAACAATTGAAGAATTGGCAGATCAGAATATGAAAGGTGACTGGCTAACCTACCTCCAAATTAAAACTAAATACAATAAAGACACTAAAATATATGGTATTGAAACAGAACCACACAAATTGAATAAAATTATTCAAAGTCTGGACAGAAAGATGATAGGGAAAATATACAAATTCCTCTTGAAGTATCAAATGGAAGAGGAAATTGGAAACTGTAAAAGAACCAATGATAAAATGGGCACAGAACTTTGGCTATAACATTGAACTAGACAAATGGGAAAAATTTTGGGGAATAAATTTAAGAATGACACTATCAATCCCATACAAGGAAAACCTTGTTCTTTCAATCCTTCCAATATTTTTTTCCTTCATTCCCTTGTCTGTTTCAATATTAAGTACATTTCTTCCTTTCTTCCTATAATTTTTTCCATTTTCTTCCTTATATTCTTTTCCATTTCAACATTGTCTTCCTTTTTTCCTTCCATCCTTCCTATACGTCTTTCCATTTTCTTCCTTATATTATCTTTTCTGTTTCAACAGTCTTTGTTTCTTCCTTCCTTCCTTCCTTCCCTTCCTTCCTATACTTCTTCTTTCATTCATTATATTTTCTTTTCCATTTCAATATTAAGTGTAATTCTTTGTTCCTCCTTCCTTCTTTCAATCCTTCCAATACTTTTTCCTTCATTCTCTTTTCCTTCAATATTAAGTGCAATTCCTTCCTTCCTTCCTTCCTTCCTTCCTTCCTTCCTTCCTTAATTCCTTCCTAAGTTATTTCCATTTTCTTCCTTATATAATATTTTCTGTTTCAACATAAACTGCCTTCCTTCCTTCCCTCCCTCCCATCCCTTTCTTTATGTTTTCTTCATGCTTTCTTTTCTTTTTCCTCTGCTCTTTTTAATTCCCCCCCCTTCTCCTCCTCCTCTACATTTAGGTTGGATTAGTTTGTTTATTAGTTAAGTCAAACGTTTTAATAAAAGTTTCATCTTTTAAGATTCGTCCAACACATCCAATTGTAACCTTAACAGAATCCCATTGATTCACGAACGGACTCCACAGAAGGAGGAGAGGTCGGGACAGCAGCGGGGAGCCCCAGAAGCCAGAGGACGTTCTCTGCTGGCGTCCGCCGCTGCCACGACATCTCTTCCTTCCGCGGCGAATCCCATTGATTCACGAACGGACTCCACGGAAGGAGGAGAGGTCGGGACAGCAGCGGGGAGCCCCAGAAGCCAGAGGACGTTCTCTGCTGGCGTCCGCCGCTGCCATGACATCTCTTCCTTCCGCGGCGAATCCCATTGATTCACGAATGGACTCCACAGAAGGAGGAGAGGTCGGGACAGCAGCGGGGAGCCCCAGAAGCCAGAGGACGTTCTCTGCTGGCGTCCGCCGCTGCCACGACATCTCTTCCTTCCGCGGCGAATCCCATTGATTCACAAACGGACTCCACGGAAGGAGGAGAGGTCGGGACAGCAGCGGGGAGCCCCAGAAGCCAGAGGACGTTCTCTGCTGGCGTCCGCCGCTGCCACGACATTTCTTCCTTCCGCGGCAAATCCCATTGATTCACGAACGGACTCCACAGAAGGAGGAGAGGTCGGGACAGCAGCGGGGAGCCCCAGAAGCCAGAGGACGTTCTCTGCTGGCGTCTGCTGCTGCCACGACCTCTCCTCCTTCCGCGGCGAATCACATTGATTCACGAACGGACTCCACGGAAGGAGGAGAGGTCGGGGCAGCGGCAGACGCCAACAGAGAACTTCTGCCGGGCGGCTGCCAGCGCCCCCACCCTCTCCTCCTGCCGCGGCAAGCGGAAAATTCTCTGACCCACCCACATTTTTTTAAAAAAAATGTAAAAGAAAATAATCATTTTTTTTGTGCCAAACTGCCCCTATCTTTTCCAGGTTCACATCATCTGTCACTTCTTGCAATGGTCCAAATGTTTGTTTCCTGCTCTATCACCTTCTAAAAACGTCTAACTTTTGATATGTTATTTCAATCCATGAAATTTTGCTCCTTCCCCCACTGCAAAAAAAATAATAATCTTGGTGTGCAGAGTGCATTAATCCATCAACCAACTATTTGCACACACCCACCAACTCATTTCTTTAATAACCTTGCTTCTGAGGTGCATTCAAGCAGCAGAATGCCACTGAAATTATTAAAATACACAAGCAGGAAAATAGGTATCCCCATCCTATTATTACCTTCCTTGCATCAATTATGGGTAACATTTTCTCTACCGATTAAATGCACTCCTTATTCTGCTCCCCTGAAAAATACTGCCATTTTGTTAAACCCAACAGCAATCTGTTATTTTGTTATTCTGCTATTCTATTATTCTTCTATTGTTATTCTGCTATTCTGTTGTTATTTTGTTATCCTGTTCTGTTAATCCATTATTCTGTTATTCTGCAATTCTGTTATTCTGTTGTTATTCTGTTATTTTGTTGTTCTGTTGTTCTGTTCTGTTATTCCATTATTCCACTATTCTATTATTCTGCTATTCTGTAATTCTGCTAATCTGCTAGCCTGCTATTCGGTTATTCTGTTATTTTGTTGTTCTGTTGTTCTGTTTTGTTATTCCATTATTCCGTTATTCTGCAATTCTGTTATTCTGTTGTTATTCTGTTATTTTGTTGTTCTGTTGTTCTGTTCTGTTATTCCATTATTCCACTATTCTATTATTCTGCTATTCTGTAATTCTGCTAATCTGCTAGCTTGCTTTTCGGTTATTCTGTTATTTTGTTGTTCTGTTGTTCTGTTTTGTTATTCCATTATTCCGTTATTCCACTATTCTGCAATTCTGCAATTCTGCAATTATGCTATTCTGCTATTCTGCTATTCTGCTAGTCTATTATTCTGCTATTCTGTTATTATTCGCTTATACTGTTATTCTGAGCACTTCTCCTAATTGGTATGTATGTATGTATGTATGTATGTATGTATGTATGTATGTACGCATGCATGCATGCATGCATGTAATTATGTATTTATTTATTTACTTGCTTATTTATTTATTAAACTTGTACAGTGCCCATCTCACCACGAGTTGATTCTAGGCAGCTTACAGCCAGGTAAGAGCAGGATGAAACATGCAAATGTCAAATATTAACCTTAAAACTGGTTAACCATCAACAAAGATGGGAAGGGTTAGGGTTAGGGTGTTCTAGAGGGTGGGAGCCATGGCAGAAAAAGCTCTTCTTCTGGACCTCACCAGCTAGAATTCTTTGATTGGTTGGATCCTCAATAAATTCCTCCTTAGGACGCAGTTGGGGTAGGCCAATCCCTTTGAGGTGAGATGGCTCCTCAGGGTAACCAGGACCCATGCCACATATTCAATACATATTCAATACAAGGCAAAGTTATCTAAATGGCTGTCTTGACTTGCTATTAAACTCCACCTTTAGTATCAATCGTTTCACTTGTCTGCTGCAATAGATAACCTGAGATCAAACATACCCTTCAGGGTTCCAAGTAACACCTCCAACGAAAAAAGACTCCGAGATTTGAGTTTCCTCAAAGTTCCATTTTATGAGAAATGTCATATTGGCACATCTGGGAAAACCCAAATCTGAAAGCTTCCAGGTTTTCCCCACCCAAATGAAAGTTCAAGTCCCTGCCCAGCACCCACATGTCCATCACACGGCCCAATCAATGCACCATCCCAACTGGAGATGCCTCCCAGTCACACCACTCCAGGTGCAGGGCAAGATGGCCTTGACTCTCTGAGAAAAGAATCTTATTTTGACTATATATCACCCACACCAGAGGTGGGTTGCTCCTGGTTCGGCCCAGATCAGACAAACCAGTAGTAGCAGCAGTGGGAGGCTTTGCCCACACACCCGGACGCTTCTGTCCATGCGCAGAAGTGTTGCGCACAACCCACCACTGACCCACACTCTATGTAATTCCCCCCTCCCATTTTCCCACAGCAGTAAAATGTGGCAGGCCTGAAGGTCGAAATGTAAACCATGGTTTCCAGATCTGACAACTTCTCTATTTTATGAAAAATATCTATATTTTCTGAACAATGGTAATTATCACCTATTTAATATTATTTTTTTCAGGGATCATACACGGGGCACCAGATAAAAGAACAGTGAGAAAAGTTGCTAATAATACGTTTAACCTAGAAATTAGTATTTGGCATCCTTTCTATAGCACAAATGTCATTCAGGGGAGGAACTTACTGTATAGCAGCCATTTATTTATATCAGCGTAGCAAGAAGGAGTAGATGATTTCGTTTTTGTTTTAACTTTTTTTAACGTTTGGATTTATGAGTCTCTCGCATAAAATACACAGCTTTAATTATTAATGGACTCTATCTGGATTTGTCTAAAATTCTGCTTGATGTTTTTTTTTTAAAACAACCCTTTGAGAGACTCAAAGAGGAGATTAATTAAATATCTTTAGACACACTTCCACAGAATGTTTTGGCAATATAAAAACACATTCAATTAATTAGCCGAAAAGGCATGTATGTCTATTCATATGCTCGCTTGTACTCGGCTCCGTTCTTTAATCCGTTGAATCAATTTTGGGGGTTTGTTCAGAAGGTTAATGAGGCGTTGAAGAGAAGGTGGCTTTAAAAACTGGAAGGTTTAATGCAACCCAGTGCTTGTTTAGCTACAGACAAACAGAGGAGAATCTTCCCCCTTGAAAAATATTGGAACATGGGAACCAATGGTGAAATTCAAAAAATTTCCCTTCCGGTTCTGTGGGTGTGCCTTGGTGGGTGTGGCTTGGTGGTCATGGCTTGGTGGTCATGTGGCTTGGTGGGCGTGGCTTGGTGGTCATGTGACTGGGTGGGAATGGCTTGGTGCAACTAGCAGGAACCTCACAGAGTCACAGGGAGCTCAAAAACAAATGATCACACTTTATACAAAAATAAGACAAAAGCAACTGCTGACTCACACACAATCTCGCACACAGTCAGCTGTGACAATCAGCTGTCCTTCGTAATCATTGGAACCTTTTTTAAAAAAATTAAGCCTTTTTTTTTTTTACTACCAGTCCAGGCAAATAGATAGTAAAAAAAAATGCTTTAAAAACTTTTGTAAAAAGGTTTTGATTGTCACAGCTGATTGTCGGAACTTTTTTAAAAAACTTTTGAAAGCATTTTTACTACCCATTCACCAGAACCAGTAGTAAAAAAATGCTTTAAAAAAGTTTTAAAAGGTTCCGATGATCAGCTGTGAACATGGCACAGCTGATCATCGGAACCTTTTAAAAAACTTTTTTAAGGCATTTTTTTTTACTACCGGTTTATAGCAATAGCAGTTAGACTTATATACCATTTCATAGGGCTTTCAGCCCTCTCTAAGCGGTTTACAGAGAGTCAGCATATCATCCCCACAATCTGGGTCCTCATTTTACCCACCTCGGAAGGATGGAAGGCTGAGTCAACCTTGAGCTGGTGAGATTAGAACCGCTGAACTGCAGATAACAGTCAGGTGAAGTGGCCTGCAGTACTGCACCCTACCCACTGCGCCACCTCGGCTCTACCAGTTTGGGTGAACCGGTAGCATTTTTACTCTGGCGAACCATCCTGAACCAGTAGCATTTCACCCCTGATGGGAACCCTGTATGTCTGGGGAGCATCTAAAATTTGAAACATCTTCTTTCTGGAAGCTAAGGCCTTTTTTTCTACCTTAAGAAGAAGAACACATTTCATCTTTGCAGGCCTGTCAGTTGTAATCACCTTGCCAGACAAATTTCAGGGAAGGTAAGACATTTTCCCCCTCTTGGGAATGGAGAGCTGTGTTTCCATAGTGCCAAGCCTGTATCACCTCAAAGGACACGAGGCCTTGCCTTGAATAAATCCTAAAGGCTCCTTCGCAGACAGATCGATGAGGCCCCAAAAAGGGTTATATAGATATTCTTTCCAACAGCTTTTTGGACTATAGATGGAAGGCATCGGTTTTACAAAATGGGCCCGTATAGAAGGATAACCGCAAAGAAAGGGAAAATAAGGTGGTGTTAACAACAGGCTCTAGGGATGGTAAACAAAGCAACCCAAACTGTATATTATAACCTTTTAAATGGAATAACAAAAGTATAAGAATGGCAAAAAAAAAGAATAACTATGTGAATGTATGCCTAGAATTGTATGCAAGAGAATAAATGATAGTAAAAATATAAAGCACAATATAGGTAAACAATATTTTGTTATAAATAGCTAAGTATAAATAAATATAGAATTGTACATAAAACTGATAACGAATAAGGGGACCATGAATGCAAGATAGAAATGTATAGAAGGGAAAACACTAACTGCAAAGAAACCGATATGGAACTGCTGAATGATATATGATGGAACTTCTTGTTCCTATGTTGTTTTAAGTCATGTGTTTGTTTTTGTTGATGTGTTTATGTGTTTAAAATAAAAACTTATAATAATAAAAAAGAAGGATAGCCGCAATAGATTTCTTTAAAGAATTCTTGGATTTTGCAGCCAATGAAATGAATGAGAATGAAATTCTCTGTAAAATAGATCTTAGACTTATACACCGCTTCACAGTGCTTTACAGCCCTCTCTAAGCAGTTTACAGAGTCAGCCTTTGAACCTAATGAGATTCGAACTGCCAAATTGCAAGCAGCCGGCAGTAGAGTAGAGTATAGTAGTGTAGAGTAGAGTAGAGTAGAGTAGAGTAGAGTAGAATAGAATAGAATAGAATAGAATAGAATAGAATAGAATAGAATAGAATCTGGAAGGGACCTTGGACATCTTCTAGTCCAGCCCCCTACTCAAGCAGAAGAACTTATACCATTTCAGATAAGTGGCTGTCTAGTTTCTTCTTAAAAAGTCAGTAGAAGTAGCCTCCAGTACTGCATTCTAACCACTGCACCACCATGGCTCATAATAATAATACATCAACCAATCTCTCTAACCTGCGGTCCATGCAATAATATTGATATAATTTACTTAGTATTGTTTATCAAATGGGGAGCCACTGGACAATGTCTGTCTGTCTGCCTGTCTGTCTGTCTGCCTGCCTGCCTGCCTGCCTGCCTGCCTGTCTATCTAGCTATCTAGCTATCTAGATTTTGCAGCTATCTAGCTATCTCCTCCGAATTCCATCAACGAGCCAATGTCGCATGGCAACTACCCGGAGGAGAGCCTTCTCGGTGGCTGCTCCGACCCTCTGGAACAAACTCCCCGTGGAGATTCGTACCCTCACCACCCTCCAGACCTTCCGCACTGCCCTTAAAATCTGGCTGTCCCAGCAGGCCTGGGGCTAAAGACCCTAACCCCACCCGAATGGTATGACTGTTGTGCTTTCTTTTAACAATGTATTGTTTTCATGTTTATAACTTGTTTGTCCTCCCCTCCCCCTGAATTGTGAGCCGCCCTGAGTCCCCTCAGGGAAAAGGGCGGCATACAAATAAAGTATATTCTATTCTATTCTATTCTATTCTATCTAGCTGTCTAGCTATCTAGATTTTATGGCTGAATCTACTCTTAGAGGGAGATATATGACATATGTTCATGTATCATACCCTCATTAGTTTCCCCTCTCAATCAAATATAGGAATATGGATATTAAGCTGCTGCTTTTCAGGAAGCCAGCAATTAGTGATGCTGTTGATTAGTCACCGTTCACCATTACGACAGTGTTGAATCAAATAACTTTATGACCAACCCAATTTTCATAGATCTCTAAAACAAAAATACAATTGTTACCCCAGTTGCAGTTTCAACAAGCAACTGCTTCACTTACTGACTGAGCTGGTCATCCCAATTTTAGTAACTAAATTAATATTACCTGCAGCTTTCTTTCTTTTTGAGTAAAGATTTTTTTTTTTAAAAAAAAAAACATACACCAATATCATCAAAATCATTGCATGGACAGTGCGGTGTCTAAGTATCATTCATTTTAGTGCAAAACCAATATTAATACAGATAAACATTATTACATTAATTAAACATAGTCTAGTATTATTGTATGTATTGATATCGGCACGCACTCCTTCCTTTTTCAATTAATCAATATTTACTACATCCTTCTAATAGTCATAACTCTGTTCTTGGGCATATCTAATATCATCCTTTTTCAAAATTTAATCTTAACCTCTGACATTCACTTTAAATAAGTTATACAAAATCATGTATAACAATACATTTAATGCAGTGGTGAAATTCGTTTTCTTTACTACTGGTTCTGTAGGCGTGGCTTGGTGGGCATGGCATGGTTTGGTGGGTGTGGCTTGTTGCTCATGGCAGGGGAAGGATACAGCAAAATCTCCCTTCTCATCCCACTCTGGGGACCCTCAAAGGTGGCACTTGCCAGTTCTCTGAACTACTCAAAATTTCTGCTACTGGTTCTCCAGAACATGTCAGAACCTGCTGGATTTCACCCCTGATTTAAAGTGAACGTTAGAGGTTAAGATGAGGTTTTGAAAAAAAGGATGATATTTGATATGCCTAAGAACGGTGTTATGAAATTAGAAGGATGTAGTAAATATTGATTAATTGAACATCCCTGCAGCTTTCTTTCCTGCAGAGTAAGTCCTGTTTTAAAAATCCAGGGTCTTTTTCCCCACCCCACCCCAAAAAATCAATATGCCACAACTGGACAGCACATTTTATTTTGTTTCTTAAATAAGAGCTCCTTTAGTGAAAGTGTAGGATTCCCGCAGCTCAGAAGCTAAAATAGATTTTAGAATGGGGGAGGCGGGGGAAGGCAAGCATATTCTGCTTATCTGTTGGGAAGCCGTCCTTAGCTATACCCTCTCCTTTCAAACACACTTCTGTCAGCAGCTGGTTCAATACAATATGATTTAACTTCAGTTTACTTTTCAAAAGGGCACCTATTTGATGTCACATTTAGCCTCGCAGTTACCAGTGGCATTTCCCCCCCTATTAGCAATATTCATCTGCTCTTTGACAGATCTAAGCAAAACAAAAAATAAGAGCCATGGCAATTCAGAATCTGTCATTTCAGAACTGCGGTGGCTAGTTGGACGAGATTCAAACCCATCCATATTTTAATTCTCACACAGTCCTTGACAACCTCCGAGCATTTCTTTTTCTCCCAGGGAAGCAGCTTAGCAATAACACAGGAGACCTCTGCCATTGGCATCCACAGCTGCTACTGTTCAACAAAACAGCCCATTTCTTTTTCTCCTAGGTTTCAGACAGAAATAAAACTGCGCAACTGAAAAGTGCAGCAGCCTTTACTTAGTTCCTCAGAAAGCATTCAGCCAACCACAGTCGACTCTTCAGACAAACCTATTGCAATCAACACCTACACCTAGACAGATGATAGATAGCTAGATAGCTAGATAGCTAGATAGCTAGATAGCTAGATAGCTAGATAGCTAGATAGCTAGATAGCTAGATAGACAGGCAGGCAGGCAGGCAGGCAGGCAGGCAGGCAGGCAGGCAGGCAGGCAGACAGACAGACAGACAGACAGACAGACAGACAGACAGACAGACAGACAGACAAACCTATTGCAATCAACACCTACACCTAGACAGATGATAGATAGCTAGATAGCTAGATAGACAGACAGGCAGGCAGACAGGCAGGCAGGCAGGCAGACAGACTCTTTACCTCATACAATATTCAATGTACAATGTGCAATATGCAATATGCAATATACAATATACACACACATATACATAAACATATATAAACAAAGATACCATCTTAATTTTTTTCCCCTGAATCTATATAGAATGAAATAGCAATTTTCACACTGATATTTTAGAATACTCTCACCATATGACACAGTAAGTTTGGAGTGGGATGAAGTGGAAACATTATGCCCCTGGAACGCATAATTTAGCTGAGTTGTTCTCCCCTTCTTGGTTAATTGTATTAACTGCATTAAGGCACACCAGCTGCAATTAATTAACACTTTAATTAGAATTTTAGAAGAACTATGTTATGCAATTTCTTCTTTGTGGTACTAATCAGTGATCACAGGAATATCCAACAGCAAAAGAGCGAAGGTACAGTTGTTTCTCTTTGTCTTCACAATGACTTTGAGTATTTCATTTAGCATTGTTTAGAAGAACGGAGAACTACAGTATGATGGGAGCCGAGGTGGCGCAGTGGTTAAATGCAGCACTGCAGGCTACTTCAGCTGACTGCAGTTCTGCAGTTCGGCTGTTCAAATCTCACCGGCTCAGGGTTGACTCAGCCTTCCATCCTTCCGAGGTGGGTAAAATGAAGACCCGGATTGTTGTTGGGGGCAATATGCTGACTCTGTAAACTGCTTAGAGAGGGCTGAAAGCCCTATGAAGCGGTATATAAGTCTAACTGCTATTGCTATTGCTATGGGAGCTATTTCTAGTTTAAAAAAATAAGTACAGTATAATAGCTAG
Source organism: Thamnophis elegans (assembly GCF_009769535.1). Taxonomy (NCBI): domain Eukaryota; kingdom Metazoa; phylum Chordata; class Lepidosauria; order Squamata; family Natricidae; genus Thamnophis; species Thamnophis elegans. Next base: position 66,135,568 of record NC_045551.1, read on the forward strand.
CGGTGTTTTCCCAATGTTGACTTTCCTTTCAAACATATGAGAGAAATTCATGGATCGAATACATTTCTTATGTATTCCTGTAACGTGCTTGGGAATGAGTCTATTTATTTACCAAAAAAAACAATGTTCATGGATTTTAACTTAAAAAAAAATAATATAAAAAGATAAACCATCTGGAATGCAACCCCAGATGGATCGTCTGTGGTAATTACAAATGTGAAATCTGGATTCTTCAGTGCTAATTGTTGTTTGTTTTAGAAATTTGTATAACAATGTAACAATGTAGGTGGGAGGAATTCCAAAGCCCATTAACTTCATTCAAAATATTGAGATGTGACCAGCTATCAGAACAGCAGCAGAAGATTCTCTGAAGACAAGACAGTCTAGCATTCTTCCCAATGTGTCCTAGCATCAATGGGCACCAGAGGTTCATCACCGAATGGATCTGAAGACGGATCTGTCATTAATACTAGAGATGATATGTAGGCTATATTGAGAGATAGATAGAATCAAGATCATGTGAAGTGTTAGCATCACATTATAATACCTTGGTAAGACCACACTTGAAATACTGCATCCAGTATTTGGATGCTATTATATATAAAAAAACAAATGTTTGAGACTCTAAAAAGAGTTCAGAGAAGAGCAACACAGATGATTAGGGGACCGGAGGCTAAAACATGTGGAGAGCGATTGTAGGGAATGGGTATCGCTAATGAAAAGAAGGACTAGGGATGAGATGATAGCCATATTCCATTATCTAAG